>NW_012267343.1:3291437-3305747 GCF_000151885.1 Dipodomys ordii | reverse complement strand
CTCACTCATAAGAAGACTCTAGACATAAAATATTAAAAAGAAAAAAATACCCTGTCATGACTGTAGAAAAGAGACTATTTGATGAAGAACCAGAGTGTGGAAGGATGGGAAAAGGAGAAGGGTAATGGGAATTAAAAATTTTGAAGTCGATTTTAGGTTTGTTGAACATGGGAAAAGTCAGGTTTATTCTTTATATTAAACCATGATCTCATGCACATATGCCTGAGTGCTGTCTGAGTGTTTTTTGCTCAAGGCTGGTGCTCTACTACTTGAGCCACAGACCCACTTTCAGCCTTTTTTTGCTTGTTTATTGCAGATAAGAATCTTATAGACTTTGCTTCCCAGGCTGGCTTTGAATTTCAATCCTCAGAACTCAGCCTCCTAAGTAGCTAAGATTACAAGTATGAGCCATGGGTAGGTACCCAGCTCTAATGATCCCTCTTTATGCTGTAAAAAGTGAAGACATATAAATATCACATATCCAGCCCCAGTGAAGATGTGAATAATACAATAATGTGTTCTTTCTTTAATTTTTGGGGTCCAGTCATAGGCCTGAACTCTGGGCCTGGACGCTGTCCCTCAGCTCTTCAGCTCAAGGCTAGCGCTCTCTACCACTTGAGCCACAGCACCACTTCCGCCTTTGTTTTTCTGTTTATGTGGTGCTGAGGAATCGAACCCAGGGCCTCAAATGCATGAAAGGCAAGCGCTCTACCACTGAGCCACCTTCCCAGCCCCCTAATGTGTTCTTCTTAATGTTTGAAGTCCTTAAAATGTACAAGTTCTAAAAATCAAAATATGCCTGACCCTAAGGTTTGGGCATTAGGGATTATACAGTTTTAAATGGTATTGGCTTTGACTCAGATGAACTAATAAAACTTCAAAGGTGTTTAGGCAAAGAATTTAAAAAAAAAGAGTTCAGAACAAAATAGGGAAGATGTGAGTAAGACACCCACAAAACAATAATTGTGTGGCAAATCTCTGAGCAAAAGTACCATTGGACAATGCGAATAGGTCTCCAGCTAAAACCATCCTTTTTGTAGATTTTTATATGTTTTTATATGTTCCCCTTTTCCATAATATATGTTCTCAGTAACTGTGTCCTGGTAAATTTTTATAGAATAGTTTTGATTACATGAATAAAGTACATAACATAAAATAAAATGTTTAAAAGTATTAAATTTATTTTCTTCTAGAACAGAGTTCAACAAACATTTTCTGTAATGGGCAAAGTCATAAATATATTAGATTTTGTCATCCATAGAGAAAGTCAAAATTACTCAACTCTGCTATTACAGTGTGAAAGAAGCCATCAATCAAATGCAAATAAAAGCATATCTTTGTGCTAATAAAACTTTATTTAAACACATGCACACACACACACACACACACACACACACACACACACACACTTACACACACACTGTAGAGGGCCAGATTGAGGCCCAGAATTGTAGTTTGAGAATTCTTAATAAGAATGTGTTTACATATTACATAGTGTAATTAAGATCAATTTTTATATATTTAAAATCATGTTGTTATCTTTAAGAAGTTGCACACCAAAACTGCCATTCGACAAAGAAGTTTATGATTACAGTTCATCTTGTTCAGTCACCCCTTTCAATTTGAGGAGGTGGGAAGGAAGGGATGATAGGGGAAAAACAAAGGAGGAGGTAACAATGATTGATAGGAAATGTGCTCATTACCTTGCTCATGTAATTGTAACCCCTCTGTGCACTATTTTTACAATTAAAATGTATTAAAAAAAAGAAAGCACAACAACAAACACTGGCTAGGGTGTTGAGAAAAGGAATCTTCACACAATATTGATAAGAATGTAAATTAGTCCAGCCACTCTAGAAATCAGCATAAATGTTATGCAAAAACTAAATTAGAACTCCCTATGATTCTGCTGTAACACTCTTGCACAGATATTCTAAAGAATATAAATGAGTATCCAGGATACCTGTACACACATGAATACAGTAAAAACTACTTACAACAATCAAGATAAGAAAGCAACCAAGGTCTTCAACAAAAAAATTATTGAACAAAGAAAGCTTATCCATATATACAACAGAGTGGCATTGAGCCATACGGAAGAATGAAACTATTTTATTTGTGGGAAAATGGACAGAATAGGAGATCATCTTGCTAAGGGAAATAAGTCAAGCTCAGAAAGACAAATAACACATGATTTCATTTATATGAAGAATCTAGGTCTAAAAGTAATATTGGCAATATGACAATTATGAAAGAGAATCTAGATCTAAAGAAAAATTAATAATATGAAATATTTGTAAAAGAAGTACTGTTTGAGAAGGGAAATCAGCGGTATGGGAAGTGGAAAGGAAAGAGTTACGGTGAGTGAATATTACAGTTTTTTTTTTGGGGGGTCCGGTCGTGGGGCCTGAACTCTGGGCCTGGGCTCTGTCCCTCAGCTCTTCAGCTCAAGGTTAGCGTGCTACCACTTGAGCCACAGAGCCACTTCCGGCTTTTTTCTTTTTGCTTATGTGGTGCTGAGGAATCGAACCCAGGGCCTCATGCATTGCAAGGCAAGCGCTCTACCACTGAGCCACCTTCCCAGCCCCTACAGTATTTTATATATAATAAATATATAAATCTTTAACATATAGCATATGTAATTATATTATATATGTATAACATGTATATGTATTAGATATGTATGTATTATATATGTGTGTTATATATAATATATGTATAATATATTACATATAACATGTAACCATATTATATATTAATATGATTATATAATATATAATAAAGCTATTACATTAGTAATAGTTTTAGTTTTCAGTTTTAATTAGATAATGAAAGTGGCCTAATATCATAAAAAAGACACAAATGAAAAGGAGGATTAAGAAAGAGTAGGGATAAATTTGACCAAGTACATTATGTGCATATATGTAAATATCACAATAAAACTCCTATGCACAAGTAATTCATGCTAATAAAGAAGGAAGAGAAAAAATGTTACCCTTTAAAAAGGGGGACATTACATAAAGCACCACTATTTTACAGACCCAAATCCTGGGTAACAAGAAGTTTTCCAAAGAACTTTCCAAATTTGAAAACTCGAGTGCATATGCATAGGTAGCTCACTCAATCTAATAATACATGGAAAAATCCAGTTTAAAAAAAACACACACAAAAAAACAAGAGAATAAGAATGAGGTTTTCTTGCTAGAAGCCTGACCTAGAACAACAAAGTTCTCTTGTATTCTATCCAAACTTCCCAGAGGAATCAATTCCTTCCTGGACTGTTTTGAACAAACAAATGCACTCATCTACTTTTCAAGAAAACCCTGATTTGATATTGTAAGTGTTAATATGCCTAAAAATAGTTAACCTAGAATGAACTTCTTTGCTGCAGGAACATTCTTAAACATTCTAGAAGGCTCCTTCTCAGAAGAATGTATTTGCTACCATGTTATGTAGATCTAGGTGGAATAAATCAGAGAGAAAAACCTATTTCCAGTTTCCCTTCTCCTCCCTTCGATTCTGACATTCTGTTTTTCAATTTCTAAAAGGCCTTTCTTGTTTCCTTCTTTTCCTTCCTTGTTCAGCCTAATTAGACCTCCTACTTCTGTCTTTTCACAAGAACAGTACCGAATCTTTCTCTTGTCTAGTGGCCACCCAAACAATGCTATTTCTTTACAGTGATACAGTCTGGAACTTTAAAAAGCAGAAATAGCAAAAAGATTTCTGAGCAGTTAAAAACTGCTTGACAATAATATCTATGCAATGACATGTGTGTATATTTTTTCCGTATTTTTCAAGCTCTCTTTGTTCTCATTTTACTTGTGTTTTTAAGCAGAGGAAATACATCTGTGTATTTATTATTTTATGTTATGCAAGGTAAGTAGGGTTAATACTATACAAGGGATGCTTGAAAGACTCATTCATGAAAAAAGTAAGGGATCTCACAAAACCAATAGAACCAGAAATAGTCCATGTAACACCCTGAGGTTTCTTGAAGTAGGTGAAAATGATAAAATAAAAGTTCTCTCAATGTAACCCCATGGACTTAACATTAACAGAAATATTAGTAAATTAGCTTACTGAAGTTTCTATGTTACTTCTAGATTTAAATTGAACTACAGTTTTGGTTCATAAAAAGTTACATTTTAGTTATTGGGAGAATGGTAAACTTAGGAAGAAGAACACATCTTGAACAACGTATCTTGAACTACGTTGAATAAAACAATGATTATCATATCTTTTCTGATCATTCAAAAATTTTCAAAGTCTTTATAAAACATCTGCTTTTGTTTATCTCTAGAGAAGCCATTTGTGCTTAACAAAGTAGATATCAGCATTTGCTTTTACAAATGAAGAAATTGAGTGTAAGATCACAATTTAGCAAGAAAAAACATACTAAACATATGTGCTCTATTATCATCTGGTATTGCCTAAATGACTATTTACCATAACAACCATTAATCCATTTTCTATATTTCTCTTACTTCTTTTCCTTCAATAAATCTCTGAAAAATAAGTAAGTTTTTGAAAATGTGTCAGAATGATAAAAGTGTAATTGAACCACAAGTGGGGGATTTTACCCTCCTTAGAGAACATTTGGCAGTGTTTGGGTATATCTTCGCTTCACTTGTGAGGGTGGGGTATTTGGGTGGCCAAGTTTCTACTATCTTCTACTGAGTAGTGAGGGTAATGTATGAAATATCCTGCAATGCACAGAATAGCTCTCCACAGTAAAGAACAAGCAAATCCCAAACATCAACAGTGCCAAAATTGTGAAATCCTGGCTTAAATCAAGAGGACAAATAATTACAGAACAACGTGCATGGATCCATAACAAATCCTTATGAAACTCTCAAGTGAATAAGTAACTGGCTGGTTCAAAGAGGGCATTTCATAGGAGCAGTGAGGAGGTTAACAGTGGGTGGCATTCAGAGGATGGCTGAAAATTAAGACTTCAGAGAAGCCCGTTTTTGAAGATGGAGTATCTGAATTGAGGGCATACATTTCTCAAAAGTGTTTTATGTGCATTCTTGGGGTGAAAACAGAATGGGACATAGTATTATGCTTGTACATATACAGATATGTCCCTGGGGTAAAAGTTCAGGCAATCCTAACTTAAACAAGTTTAAGTAAAATTCCTCACTTTTAGATATCTTAGAGGTAACATCTAAGAGGAGTATTGAGTCCTTCGCTGTACATACTAGGGTAAAAAGAAGCGATGGGTGGTATAAGTATTACACACATTCACAAACACAAGTACATGTTTTAATTCTTCAAGTCAAAGTTTGAGCACACCTGCGTGAATTAATCAAAAACCTTCTTGTGGGATTTCTTACAGCCATGAAGCATGGGTTTCTAAGAGGAAGGTATCTTATTCAGCATATCCAAAATATTTTAACTACAAATGAATGTGTGTGTGTGTGTGTAAGTGCATCACTTTTATGATTCATGTTACCTGAATAAGCACCGTGAAAAACATTTTTAATTTTTTTTTAGTGTGAAAACACTGCACGGAGGGGTTACAATTACATGAGCAAGGTAAGGAGTACATTTCTTATCAAACATTGTTGCCTCCTCCTTTGTTTTTCCCCTACCATCCCTTCCCTCCTATCTCCACAACTACATTCCACTCCCCCCCCTTCCCCAGCCTAAGTTGTAAAGTTTGTTTTTCGACATAGTGTCTTGTGCATTTCATTGTTGCAATGGGTCAACCTGTATCCCTATTTAAACAATTTGTTTTTTCCCTTCCCCTCCATAAATTATACCAACATCAAATACAGTGAAAACAGGGATTTTGGTTGTTGTTTTCCTTTTCTTTTTTGGGGGGTACAATTGTGGGACCTGAACTCTGGGCCTGGGCGCTGTCCCTCAGCTCTTCAGCTCAAAGCTAGCACTCTACTACTTGAGCCACAGCGCCACTTCTGGCTTTTTTCTTTTTTCTTATGTGGTGCTGAGGAATCGAACCCAGGGCCTCATGCATGCAAAGCAAATGCTCTACCACTGAGCCACCTTCCCAGCCCCTGGTTTTCTTTTTTTATATAACAGAAGATCATATAAGTTACTAAAGCAGAGGCAGTGGTATGAACAATTTCTGGTTTTAAGATATAAATATAAACTATAAAAAATGGACTAGGGACCTTTTTGGGGTGGAAAGAAAATTGAATGATAATCAAACAGCTAAAATGTTATCCAACAGCTGGGTGCAGGTGCCCCATACATGTAAATCCTAGCTACTCAGGAGCCTAAGATCTGAGTCTCACGATTCAAAGCCAGGTTGGGCAAGAAAGTCCATAAAACTCTTATCTCCAATAAACTACTGAGAAAAAGCCAGAAGTGGTGATTTGTCTCAAGTGGCAGAGCACTATCCTTGAGCACAAAGAGGCTCAGGGACAGGGCTCAGGTCCTGGGCTCAAGCCCTTGGGCCAGCACAAAAGTAAAAAGTTATTGCAACCATTTTTTGGAAATTAATCCAATCTTTTTCTAGAGCTATGATTCAAATGACCATTTGGAAAGTCTAGAACTCATACCCTAACTAAACTTGAGAGCTTGTCATCCATATGAGAGTAACACTGTCTCTGCTTTATTCCTTGCTCTTATTTTCTTCTTTAATGTATTCCATCCCTGGAGGTTATCCATCCATTAACAGGCTCAAAGAATAAAAGACAGACTCTTTTACGTATGTACTTGGTTTAGGATTTCAATGTGAAATGGATCTGCAACCACAACTCTGCACGGTTCTCATGCACTAAGCATTGGAATGGAGCCATCACCCCTAAGTAGGGAACGTTGCCTTTACAAACTGCTGCCTTGCATGTTTATACAACAGCGCCCTCAGCTTCTGGGGTCCTCTGAATACTAGAAATGTTGGCAGCTCATGCATCACTGATCCCCATGCTATATGAAGAGCTCCAAAGTTACTGAATAGTCCACACTGCACCATAAATTACAGGGTAGTTATTTCTTAGTTATTTAGCAGTTACAGTGCAATTAGTTCCACTTAATGTCAACTTTTGCCAATACGTCTTCCATTAGCCTGAAAATTATAGCTTGGTTCTCTAACAGCCGTAATGTAGCAAGCAGTTTCCCAACTCCCAGCTTGCATCTGGGAGGGGAAAACAGAAAGGAAATTGCAAAGAAAACCAAGTTGATTTAAATGTGGATGACTTATCCTCATTCCAAATTCAGAAGTCATCTGCTGACAAGCTCACAGCCTCCTTTGGTATCAGTGATTGGGAGAGCGATTTTGAAGAATGCAATGCCCACAGGTAGAGAGAATGGTCTGACTGGAGGAAGATAGGAATAAACTTGTCAAAGTTGAAATCCCAGCATCTGACAAGGGTAAGTCCAAGAAGCGTTTCCCCTGGGGTATAAAGAATGCACAGATTAGTTCAGGTTTGTTACTTGGTTCAGAATTTATCAACGTACAATATCATCTTACCTTCTTTCTCACTGAAGGTACTGAAGGATTACACAAACTAGACTTTCATTAGGCTTATCCACATTTAGATAGCGAAAGTATTTTGTACTTTGCAGCATAAAATCTTAAAGAAATACAACTTAGTTTCTCTCTTTTCTCTCTCTCTCTCTTCATCCTCCTTTTCTCTCCTTCCTATCTTCCCTCCTTAATTCTTTGCCCTTCCCTTCTTCTACTGGTTAAGTAAAATTTTAAAAGAATACCATTGTTGGAACTCTATTGACTAAATCTTTCATACAGAGGGGTTACAGAGTAAGGTAATGAGTACATTTCCTAGTGAGCATTATCACCCCCTCCTTTGTTTTTCCCTTACCATCCCTTCTCTTCCCACCTCTCCAACTCCTCCCTCACCTCCCCCAAAGTTGTAAAGTTCATTTTTGTTAAAATAAAAAAATGACCCATTGTAACAATCAGACATACAAGACACTATGTTGAATGAACTTTACAATTCATATAACTGTAACCCCTCTGTATATTATCTTTACAATAAAAATAAAAAAATAAAATGTACATACACATACATACATATTTGTGTGTATGTATAGATATATGTATGCATATACATATATGTGCACATACACAATGAAATTTTACCCATCCATTAGAAAGAGTAAAAGTGTACCATATGTAAAGAAAGGGAAAGAGCTGGATGAGATTATGTTAAGTGAAGTAAGTCAGGCCCAGAGTAAATATGTCAGTGGCATGCAAATATAAACAAATATATTAGTTGAAACACGGCATATTAAAAAAGACCACAAATAATATAATTCCTTTGAAAGGTAAAGGAGGCTAGGTATAGGTGGCTGACACCTGTAATCATAGCTACTCAGGAGGCTGAAACCTGAGGATTACAGTTAAAAGCCAGCCCAGGCAGGAAAATCTGTGAGACTCTTACTTCCAATTAACCACCAGAAAACCAGAAGTGGTATCGTGGCTCAAGTGCAGAGTGCTTGCCTTGAGCTGAAGAGCTCAGGGACAGCACCCAGGCCCAGAATTCAAGAAAGAAAGGAAGAAAGAAAGAAAGAAAGAAAGAAAGAAAGAAAGAAAGAAAGAAAGAAAGAAAGAAAGAAAGAAAGAAAGAAAGAAAGAAAGGAAGGAAGAAAGAAAGAAAGAAAGAAAGGAAGGAAGGAAGGAAGGAAGGAAGAAAGAAAGAAAGAAAGAAAGAAAGGAAGAAAGAAAGAAAGGAAGGAGGGAAGGAAGGAAGGAAGGAAGGAGGGAAGGAAGGAAAGAAGGGAGGGAGGGAGGAAGGAAGGAAGGAAAAGACAAGAAAAGAAAGAAAAGAAAAGATAAGAAAAGAAATGCAGGCAAAGGCAAAGTTCCAACAAAATAAACACCAGGAAAGTGGCACTTAAAAGGGATGGGATGTAGTCAAAGGGAAAAGGGTACATGAATGAAGAGGAGAGGGAGAGAATGTAGTCAAGAATTCAATGTATATCCTACAAAATTAAGAAGAGTAGGGAAGGGAAGGCAAGAGATGGGTGAGAATGTTGAAATAGGTGACCTTGATCAAGATGCACTGTATTTATAAACTGTATGGTTCAGTGGCAACTCCTTGTACACCTTCTCAAAGAGCACCGAGAAAAGCATTTGTAAAAAGAATAGTTATTGTGTAACCACTCAATGTAAGTGGGAAACAAAGTGATCCTAGTATATAATTTTGAGGTTTAAAAGCTTTCCAAATAATGCATTAAATTGTGAATAAGTAGACATGCATGCAAGTGCACGTGAGGCTGATTCTGAAAGTCTTTGCCAAGAGGACATCTGTTTAGAGCAATAACAGCTTTGACATAACCACATGTGGCTTCCAACATGGAGAGCCTGGCCTTCAGTTGCAATGCATGATATGTATCTGCCACCTTCCACCAATCTCCAAGAGAACCTGGATCTTCCTTATCTCTACAGTACTAATACATGTACCTGGTTTAGCAGTATACATAGTAATCAAACACTTTGACTCCATCTGACCATGTCTACTCAGTAACTTTTCCATGACACGTTATTTTTCTATTGGGAAAACTTCACTAGTGTTTTCTAAAGCTTAAATAACCTTATCATGTTGAATATATGGCTGACAGAGAGTAGATTCTCTATTAATGGCTAAACCACCATTCAAAATATTATAATTTCAAGAGTCATAATCATAGCTGTGTAAAGAAGGAGAAGGAACAAAGGAAATTGCTTTATGTTCATTTGTTGCAAAAATAACTAGGATTAAATCAACTCCACCAGAAATTAAGTTCTAGTCCATTTTTGTATTCATGCCCCATCCTTTTTGCTTTTCAATAATTATAATTTCTATGCCCAAATAGAATTTATCAATAGAATATATAAAGGGCACAGAACTTATGCATCAACGTATCCTAATGAGCATATAGCCCTGTTTTATGTTTAAGCAAGTATCCAGAACAGGTAATGGATGATTTTTCTGGATTCAGTAAGCAGATTTGCAGTAGAGTATACTAACTTCCTTCATCGGAATTAACTTTAGAGTTTGTTATTGATAGGAATAGTGCAAAATCGTGGTCATGTTATTTTCATTATCTCAGGAGCTGCAACGACAGGCTATATGACCTACAAAATTTGTGTTATTTAGCCTAATCATCTTCATGTTCAAGGTGCCCAAGTCAATGGTTTATTAAGGTAAGTTTATGCCACTCAAAAAGTGTTTGTTGAATAAATGGTGGTTATGTGCAACATATGAGCTATATTTAAGTGACAGTTGACAATGAATCAAGCAATCAGTAAACTTGTACTGAGGAGAATCCTATCCCTTGAGTGGAGAGATATTACCAGATAAATACTTTGCTTTTACAAAGGAAGATAATAAGACATCTAGAATTTCAGAGTCATAAGATGAAATTCCTATTGTACTAGTGTTGACTAGGGAAGAAGATAAAAGAGAGCTGTTTGGATTGTTACTATTTGGAAGGTATACTAAGAATATAAGTGACACTCCTTTCAATTGGGAGTCTTTCAATTGGGAGAGAGGGAGGAGAACAATCAAAGTAGGTGTCATTAAAAAGTTGCATTGTAGTTGGTCTCAGGAAGCTCATGCTTGTAATCCTAGTTACTCAAGAGGCTGAGATATGAGTATCATGGTTCCAACCCAGCCTTGGCAGGAAAGTCTGTAAGCTCTTATATTCAATAGACTACTGAAAAGTCATAAGTGGAGTTGTGGCTCAAGTGGTAGAGCACTAACCTAAAGTAAAAACATTATCAGGGACAACTTTCAGGCCCTGATTTCAAGACCCAGGACTGGTCCACACACTAAAACAAAAACAAAACAACAATAAACATTGTAGTCATAAAATGACATGTTTATATGTTATATACAAATATGTGTGTTAAATGTTATATATGTATGTATATATATACGCATATGTATATATAAATGTATATATATATGGATTTTCTTAGATATACTACTATAAAACAAATTCATGCTAGGTCAAATAAATTATATATGAATTTTAAAGTTTTGTCAGCTACTGCTAAATTTCTCTTTTGAGAAAGTGCAGCAACTATCCTCCCACCAATGACCAGATGGCTATCTTTCCTACATCCTCCTGTCTTACCCAGTTCAATGGTGATCTATTTTTCCCCAACTAGAGAAAAAGTCTCCATATTATGAGACTTTCTCACAAATTTTCTTCTTCTTTTTTTTTTTTTGCCAGTTGTGGGGCCTGTACTCTGGGCCTGGGTGCTGTCCTTCAGCTCTTCAGCTGAAGGCTAGCACTCTACCACTTGAGTCACAGCGCCACTTCTGGCTTTTTCTGCTTATGTGGTGCTGAGGAATTGAACCCAGGGCCTCATGCATGCAAGGCAAGCACTCTACCACTGAGCCACCTTCCCAGCCCTCTCACAAATTTTCATCCCCTTAAACATACATGTCTTTACTTGAATGGCTAGAGAAAATATTGAGTACAGAATTGTATTTACAAATCAAGATTTTATCGCAATATATGGTGACCTTCTAGTGAAGCCATAGAACCTTGGCATGGGAGACACCAAATAGATGATAAACCTTACCCTATAATGTCTACTCTTGAGTTTTGTCAATAATTTCTAGAACTTTTTAAAATCACCTGTGTGTATTTGAGAAATTCTTTAAATTTAAAATCCTCTGTGGTAATTTTATGAGGAGAAACAGAACTGATTGCCTAATTAATGGTGAATGTTGCTCAAATAGTAGATGTAAGTGCTCAAAAGGTTTTGACCTTAGAAAGTGTGAAATACAACAAACAGGTAGCAGGAAGAAGGAAGTAGCTGGAAATGAACTTGTGCCTTTCACTGTTATTTAAGGATGTGAACCTAGATGGGTTCTTAATTTAACAATTTTACCTTTTCAGTTTGAACTCAAAGCTCAACTAATGATGTGACCTCTGTTCAGTGAGACACGGGGAAAAGGTTATTAAAGACTCTAAAACATGTCTGTGCAGTTTCAAGAGAGGAGGATGTACTGGCTCAGATGTTTTGAGTTCAGAGATCTACAATCCATTTGAAAACCCAGGGAATTGAATGGGAATAAAATTGTCCACATCAAATAAAAACTGCCCATGGCATTTGTGACCACTCTGATCCTTTGGAGTACCAAAGAACTCCTTTTCCTCCATGGGCAAAATAACACCATATAAATCAATAAAGGAATAGGCATAGGGAAGAGAGTTTGCCATATTCAAGCAAATAGAGCCAGCAAGGGGGAAGAAGGGTCTGCAGTAAGGAACTTAGAGTAAGAACATAGAGTAAGAACGAAGGAGGCATAAGAACTGGAAAGACATGATGAGTGCAGCTAAAGGGACCTCATAGGGCCACGCCATGGAGGGAGGAGAACAAGAGTTAGTGGGAGGGAGGAGCAAAGGAAACAATGTGGCTGGGACATGTGATTGAGAAAACGTAGGTGAAGAGGTGGCAGAACAATTCACCTGTTATTCCATTAAATATATTTTTACTGAGATTTTATCAGAGGTGTCTATCCAAAGCAAAAACAGCCGAAATGCTGTGATTCAGGCAACTCACCCATCACCCAACTCGTTATCCTGGTTCATATCATATGCTAGCAATCCTTCATATCCTAGAGGCAGAGTGTAAAACAAGATAGATATATCCTCTGGTCCAACACAGAAGGAAAGTCAAAAGGGCAATTGCTAATCAGCATGATATAAGCTATAAGAGGGAATATTTGCGGAGTTGAAACAACAACAACAACAAAAAATTAATCTCACATAAGGGAAACTGAGAATTGTTACAGAAACCAAGCAAATATAAAATGGTAAGTAAGGGAAGGACTGTTTTTGTTGTTATTGTTTATATATGCTATGAAAATTGTACTATTGGAACAGGGAATTTAATGTTTTGTGTATTGCTTGGATCAAACCATAAGGTCTTGCACATGGTAGGCAAGTGCTTTTCCACCTAACTAAATTGCCAATCTCACCAGTGTTAAATTTTTAGGGCACTACATTTAATCTAGATTCTCCTAATCAGGATTACCCCATCACAGCATAATAGTTATGCATAATGTCTTTACTGACCATTATATGGATGAACAATTCATATATATAAAGTTAGAAAATGTCTCCAAACTTGTGGACTATGAATTGATCATACATCCATCCCACCTCCAAGACTGCACTCTTTTGCAGAAGAGAGCATGGGACAGAAAGGAGTATGACAAAATGAGAACAAGCGATATACTGAGAAGATGAGAGAAGATGTGTGATAAATGGAGAATAGAAGGATGAGGAAGAGAGGGAGAATGCGCACAAGAATAGAGAAGGTGGTACAGAAGAGAAGAGAGTAACGGGGGCTGGGAACTCTTTTGTTGTATTTTTTATTGTGAAAATATTCTACAGAGGGGTTACAGTTACATGAGCAAGGTAATGAAAACATTTCCTATTGAGCATTGTTGCCTCCTCCTTTGTATCCCCCTTACCATCCCTTCCCTCCCACCATCACAACTACATTCCCCCCCAGCTGAAGTTGTAAAGTTCATTTCAACATAGTGTTTTTTTTGTTTTGTCTTGTTTTTTGTTTTTTTTTCCTTTATGCATTTTTTTATTGTGAAGATACTGTACAGAGGGGTTACAATTACCTGGGCAAGATAATGAGTACATTTCTTATCAAGCATTGTAGCCTCCTCCTTTGTTTCCCCTTTCCATCCTCCCCCGCCCCCCCAATCTTCCTCACACACACCCCCGCACCAAAGTTGTAAAGTTCGTTTTCAACATAAGGACTTGTACATCTCATTGTTGCAATGGGTCCACTGTATCCCTATTTAAACGATTTGTTTTTTCCCTTCCCCTCCACAAATTATACCGACATCAAATACAGTGAAAGCAGGGGTTATACCGTGGGGGAGGGACATAAAAAAGCAACAAAGAAATAATCTTATAAATGTGTATAACAACAGATGCTGGGGGGATGTGGACAGAAGGGAACCTTACTGCATTGTTGGTGGGAAAGTAGTATGGAGGTTCCTCAAGACTCCACATAGAGCTCCCCTATGACCCAGCAATCCCACTTGTGGGCATTTACCCAAATGTTTACAAACAAGACCACACTAAAGCTACCAGCACAACTATGTTTATTGCAACATAGTGTTTTGAACAATTCATTGTTACAATGGGTCAACCTGTATCCTTATTTAAGCATTTTGTTTTTTTTTCCTTCCCCTCCCCGAATTGTAGAAGTGTATATATGCAAGATGTAGGACACCTACATCAAATACAGTAGAAATAGGAGTTATATCATGGAGGAGGAACATACAAAGCAACAACAACAAAATCACATGGTACATTATAAATACATTAGAAACAATAGCAAGAAAGAAAAAAAAA
>NW_012267343.1:3217391-3291002 GCF_000151885.1 Dipodomys ordii | reverse complement strand
CTGAGGGACATCTGGGTTGGTTCCATATCTTAGCTATAGTAAATAATGCTGTAATAAACATAGTCGGGTTGGTAGCTTTAGTGTGGTCTTCTTTGTAAACATTTGGGTAAATGCCCAAAAGTGGGATTGCTGGGTCATAGGGGAGCTCTATGTGGAGTCTTTTGAGAAACCTCCATACTGCTTTCCAAAATGGTTGAACAAGTTTTACACTCCCACCAGCAATACAATAGGGTTCCGTTCTGGCCACATCCCCTCCGGCATCTGTTATTAGAGTTCTTGATTACAGCCATTCTAACTGGGGTGAGGTGGTATCTCAGTGTTGTTTTGATTTGAACTTCTTTTATGGCTAGGGAGGTTGAGCATTTCTTCATGTGTCTATTGGCCATTTTTATTTCCTCTTCAGAAAAACCTCTCTTTAATTCTTTAGCCCACTTATCAGGCAGTTGTTTCTCTGAGGATTTGTTGTTGGGGGATTTAATTTTTTAAGATATGAGACCCTTGTCTGTTGTATGGCTAGTGAAGGTCTTCTTCCAGTCAGTTGGCTTTCTATTGATCTTACTAGCTATGTTCTTTGCCATGAAGAAGCTTTGCAGCTTCATGCATTCCCATTTGTCCAACCTTTGATTTGTTGTTTCTGGGTCTCTATTAAGAAAATTTCAGCCTGTGCCAAGGAGACCTAGGGTTTCTTTTATTTCTTACTGTAATGTTTTCAAAGTGTCTGCTTTGACTCCAAGGTCTTTGACCCATTTGGAGTTGATTCTGGTGCAGGGTGATATATAAGGATCTAATTTTAATATTCTACAGGTGAATAACCAATTTTGCCAGCACCATTTACTGAAGAGGTTGTCTTTCTTCCATTCTATTTTTTTAGCTCCCTTATTGAAGATTAGGTGACTATAGGTCTGTGGGTTCATGTCTAGGTTTTCAATTCTATTCCATTGGTCCTGAAGTCTTCATGTGCCAGTACCAGGCTGTTTTGATTACTATGGCTTTGTAGTAGAGTTTGAAATTTGGTATTGATATTCCTCTAGCACTGTACTTTCTGTTAAGGATCGTTTTTGCTATTCGGGGTCTTTTATTGTTCCATATGAAATTTTGGATTGCTTCTTCTATTTCATTGAAGAATCAGATTGGAATATTGACAGGTATCACACTGAATTTGTAGATAGCCTTTGGAAGTATTGCCATTTTCACAATGTTGATCCTTCCAATCCAGGAGCATGAGAAGTTTTTCCACTTCCTAAGTTCTGCTTTGGTTTCCTTTTTCAGGTTTTTAAAGTTTTCATCATAAAGGTCCTTCACTTCTTTAGTTAAGTTAACTCCTAGGTATTTTATTTTTTTGTGGGACTATTACAAAAGGAGTTGCTTTCCTGATTTCAGCCGCACTCTTCTCATTGTTGGCATACAGAAAAGCCTTTGATTTTGAGGGTTAATTTTATACTCTGCTGCTTTGAAAAGTTTCGAATCAGTTGGTGTAATTTGGAAGTGGTGTCCGTGGGATTCTTTAAATACAAAATCATGTCATCTGCAAAGAGGGAGAGTTTTACTTCATCTTTCCTTATTTGGATTCACTTTATGTTTGTATCTTGTCTTATTGCTGTAGCTAGGCATTCTAATACTAAATTGCATAAAAGTGGAGAGAATGGACATTTTTATCTATGTCCTGAGTTTAGAGGAAATGGCTTTAGTTTTTCACCATTAAGTATAATGCTGGCTGTAGGTTTGTCTACATCCCTTATTATATTGAGGAATGTTCCATGGATTTCTAATTTTTCCAGAGCCTTCATCATAAAGGGGTGTTGGATCTTGTCAAATGCTTTTTCTGCATCTATTGAGATAATCATGTGGTTCTTATCCTTGCTCTTATTGATATAATGAATTATATTAATTGAGTTGCATATACTGAACCAGGTTTGAATCCCTGAAATGAATTATGTTTGATCGTGGTGTATGATTTTTTTATGAGTTGTTGAAGTCGATTGCCCAAAATTTTGTTGAGAAGTTTTGCATCGATTTTCATCAAAGAAATGGGTCTATAGTTCTTTTCCTTTGATGAGTCCCTGCCTAGTTTTGGGATGAGATTTATGACGGCTTCATAGAAAGAGTTCGGTCGTGAACTTTCTCTTTCAATTCCATTGAAGAGTTGTAGTGAGTTCTGCTTTGGAGGCCTTGTAGAATTCCTCTGTGAATCCATCCGGTCCTGGACTTTTCTTAGATGGAAGGTCTTTCATTACTGTTTCTATTTTGATTCTTGATATGGATCTGTTCAGTTGGTTTAACTCATCTTGGGCCAAAAGTGAGTAGTTGTTGCTTAAGTGGAGATCTTTGAGTGAAAAACCCAAGCAAGACAGCAAAGTTCTGAGGCCCAACAGAGCACAGGAGAAAGAAGAGGGAAGGGAGAAGGAAGGGAAAGGGAAGGGAAAGGGAGGGGAGGGTAAGGGAGAAGAAGAGAATGTGGGATAGGAGGAAAGGCATTGGATCTAGATGTCAAAACCACAGCAGATTTTCAAAATCTACTCTGATTTCAATAGGGAAACTGAAGCTCAAAATGAGTAAAAGTTCTGATGTAAATTACACAGAAAAATGTCATATCACTGCCCAGCCTTGCCCTAACCTTCTGTCCAATCCATTGCCCATCTATGAAGAAGTGGGCAAAAGTGACATGGAGAGAAATGTAGGCACCCTCAAAATTAAAAGAATATAAAGGCCAGTCTTGGTTTTCTGCTGTTCCTGAGGACAGAAGCATTTGCCTGCAAGCACATCTCATTTTGGGAGCTCAAGTTGCAAGAAACTGCAACGTTAAGCAGGTGCTGCTATTTCTGTCCTGTTCCCTGTCTATTTTAAACCACAGGATGCTGTGGGAAGGGTTTGTGAAATGGTATATCTGCAGCTACTTCTACTACTTTCTTCCCCCTACAATCTCCCCTTCTGCAAACCAGACCTCCAATCCCCGGTTATTCTGGCAATAAACAAGTACATTCCCCCTGCCTTCAGGCTCACCCTGGGACAATCTACTGACTGTCTTGAATGAACCACCAAGGCTCACTTAGGAATTGGTATGGATGTGGCCTTATATGACATCTCTCTAAAATTAACCTGCAGTACACTTAAACTAACATCAATATGCTTCTTGTGTAGGCTCCAGTCAATATATCTTTCCTGAGTAAGTTAATGAAGAGAGACATGGATGGATGGATGGATGGATGGATGGAGAGATGGAGGGATATTAAATCCTTCCTCCTAAATTGGGAAATGGAAACACTTAAGATCAATGAGTGCAAAGATTTTCATAATATTTTACAAGGTTTATAATATTTACTGGATATACATTCTAGAACTACAAGCAAATCACTGAGCAGAGATATCTGATAGAGCTTTGCCATCATAAACAATGTGGGCAAGGTTTGAATTAAATTCTTTGGGTTCCGTCATGCTAGTGAGTTCAGAGGTAAATAAAAAGGATTCTGGCATGAGATGTCCCCAAAGACAAGAAAGACCATAATGAAATTGAGCTCTTGTATCAATTAGTTTACTCTTGGGGTGAGATAGGGTATGTTATGAGATGGCACTATGCAAGCAAGCCTCACATAGGACATAAGAAAGTCACCATGTGAAAATGCCAAGCTGAGTTTATTAAAGAGTTAAGGTTATCACAGGTGGGGAAAATGGAGTAAGAGGGGAGATAAAATGGGCAGAGACTGTGTTCTTCCAGAACAAAGGAAAAATGACACAATCGATTATCCAGCGGGACCAGTAGCATGTGCGTTAGGCAACAATGAGAAAAGTAGTATAAGAAAGACATCCAGGAAAAGCACTGGGTGTTAGTCATGCTGTTTGGAAAGGAATCTTAACCTAACAAGGTGCAAAGGGGAGAGGATGGCCAGCACTTTGGCCTGCTCCTCTCTCCTCTAACCTGGATGGCTGGAGCAGGAGGTATACATAGGCACTCCTCAAATTTTCTCTGAGCTCAAATGGGTGCTTTTAAGGTGGAAATGAGAAAGGGTGAAATAATTTCTCTTGCAAGAGAAACCTTGCTGAAAAAAGCAATGGGCTCTTGCAGAAGAAATTTTTGGTTTGCACACACGCACACACACACACACACACACACACACACACACACACAGAAAACCAAAATAGGTGACCAGATTTCCCTTTCAGCTGAATCAGTGGTTTTGGGAAAATAACTGCCTCTTTAACATAACATTCAGACCTCACAGGGTTTTAGAGGTCTCTCTGTCTACATCAACTTTTTTTTAACCTATATGTATATAGGTACCCCTTCGTAAATATGTACATCTGTCATTCCTTCTTGTCCTGAGAAATTACTGGCTGTAGACAACTCACTTATACCTTAATTATTATGACCTAGGTAAAAAGAGAGGTCACAGGAGTCTCTGGAAACAAACAAACAAAAACAGTTGAGAAGTATGTTTATAATTGCTTGGTAATCAGTCAGCCTCTCAGGTCCTTGAGAACTAAGTATTATGATGCAGAGAAGATAATGGAAGCTTTCTTATCTCTGTTGCTTACCATCTCCCTTCTTCAGACACTTAGGATGAATTGCTTCTTTAACCATGATTGGGTTAAATTGACTGCACACACACAGAACTCCAAATTCGGCTACAAGTGTCTTGATGCTTAATCAGTGTCACATTTTGTCATGTAAACTTTGTGGTTCAGGTTGGTTTCATATTTCTTTTTAAGCTCTCTTTCTGAAAATGCCTTTCCTCACAAAGAACATTTCTAAAGGTTGAATATAGTGATTAGTGACACGTACACATTTAATCTTCTCCAGTCTTTCCCTGTCTGTGGCTCCCCTTCCTGCTCTTAGTCCTTAGAGTTTTATGCCTATATCAGGAAAATGTTTTCAATCTGTCTCGCTGCTATTTTCTTTTCTGTCTTATAAATCCTTAAAGAAATGCAGTGAGAGTGAATTTATTGAGAGGCTGGATAGATGGCTCCAGAGAATAAATTCTCTTCATCTGAAGAACAGTCTCTATCCACACAGGAGCAAATAGCATCTTCCGATTTTGTCAACCTGGTTATTAAGCATTTATAGAGCTTTTTTTTTCTCTTTTGCTGTAACAACTACAAGCAGTGTAATTAGTTGGTTTTCACCCCAGAGTTGTAAAGACAGACGATTCAATTTATCCAACTTCAGTTTAAACATACGTTTGAACCCAAGCTCTCCAGGACAGAATGGAGAGTGATCAGTTTGGAGTCCAAAGTCCCAGGTAAACCTTTTGTTTCTGCCATGTTTTTCAGCTATGTGACCTATTGCGAATCATTCCCAGATTCCAGTGTCAACATAAAAAAGAATGCAGTGGGAAATACCAATGAAGCATGAATTCTCAGTTGCAAGAGACAGGAAAACCCATGATAAGCATGAAACTTGGCTCTTATAACGAAAAATGCATGTTATTTTGTTTAAAGCATGAATTTTCATACTATACAGAAACAGATCCAGAGGACAGATATAATATTTAAACTTATGAGTGGGCAATTAGGAAAATAATACCTAAAATTTCTCCTTGGGAGAGAAATTGTTTAGTAAATAGTTGAGAAACCTTACCATGGAAAATAGGGAAGGAAAACCACTGGATGCCCTCTATGATTGAACCCTTAAACTTTCATTAAACCTCACAACAATCCTGTGAAGGAACTGTGGATATGTGCCTTTAATATTGGGTAATATGAGGATTAAAAATTGAAGGCAGTTGACAGGAGATGTACAAAATCTCTTTCAAATAGAAAAGTGCTGTTCAAATGTAAGATGCTATTATTGACAAATTCTTATTATGAATAATAGTAATTGCTGGAAAACAAATCAACTCAACCTAGTGGCTTAAAACATGATTGTTTGTGGATCTCTGATTTCTGTTGGTGAATCAAATTAAACTGAGCTTGCCTGAGAAGTTTAAGCCTTGGCTGGGTTGACAGGCATTTGCTACAGGTCACCGAGGACTCTCTGCTTCTGTAGATTGGCTGCTTGCTGTCCACAGAGGTGAGGTGCTTAGGATCTGTGTTTTTTATCATCTCCTAGGCAGCTAGCTGTCCTTTGTTTTGATAGGGTAACATCAAGGCTCCAAGAGAGCCAGCAGAAGAAAAGTTTCCTTGATGTAAATGCTTAGAACCCATACATTCATTAAACTATAATTTGGTCCTATCAAATTCCAAGGTCAATACACTTATAGACATGTGGAGGAAAAGACTTCGTCTCTTGATAGGAGAGCCATAAAGTCACATTGCAAATGGTGTACATATATGGAGGTAGATCATTGCAACCTTTTTGATAAGACATTATTCTCTTCACACTAAATCAGGGATACTGGATCACCAGCTCATCTACTTGACAACCCAAACCACAACAACTTTAGAACTATTAAGTATGATATGAATATGCATCATTACCATCTCCTGGATTTTGAGTCCTACAACCCTGGTTTAAATGTACAATTAGGAGTTGACACAGCATTTTCTTGTACAGATATTGTATAGTGGTAGCAAAATGCATACTGGCTAAGTGGTTCCAAGAGGGTTTGAAAGGGATGAATATAGCCCTTTCCAGAGCTGTGTCAAATACCTTCCATTTGAGGAAGGCAATCTAATGGACATGTTAACTAGATATTCATCTCAAGTCCCCACATTCTAGTCAAGCACTAATTGAGGGCATCAGAAAGCTGAGCACTCTGGACACCATTATATAGCTTCACACAAAATTGCCTGCCTTGAGTTATGATTTAGTGTCACACCCTCTGCCTTTATGGAGGCCTAGTATGGGAATCACCCAAGAGTAGAGCATTACTGTATCCTTTATTAAACTATGGTTGCTATAAAGGACACTGAATGATTTTTCTTTAAATATGGGTGTCCATGTTTGGGTTAAAGAACATGAAGATTATTTTGTATAGAAAAATTTGTATGTTTTCTAATATTGTATAATTCAAAATGTTTCTCTTTATAGCTTAGCTTCCAGAAAATAAACTAATTGTCCCCTTACTATAATCTTCTCTACTCAAGCCCTTTAAGTGCCAATTCTGCTATTTTTTAAATGCCTTTTCAAATAACCTTCCACACTATTTCTCCTACTCATTTTAACTGCCCAGTCACCTTAAGCTATTTCAGAAAAGTCAAAGGACATATTTTAAAAAGTCTTTTTTTTAAAAATAAAATTGAACTAATGTCCTGGGTAGATGTTGGCATAATTATAAGTTTGGGTCTGAAGATTAGCCCTTCACATGCTATTTTTATCACTCTCTGTACAAAGACTATATTCAGCTGACTCCACTTGCAGGAGGGTGCTTCAGATTTGCTCTTCGGTCCTAATAATTTTGCATTCCTTAACTGCGGTTATCTGCAATGAAGAGTCTTTCTACTGTGCTGAGCTTTCTCTGCAATAATTCAAGTCCTTTTTAACAAATCAGGTTATTATGTTTACTGCAATTACTAATTATGTTTAACAATGCACAATTTAGATAAAGATTTTATGGTGCTGTGAAACTTACCTGCTTTAAACTGGTTTTCTTTTCAGTAATCTTTAAATTGATTCCAACTTCTGAATTTTTTTATGGTAGAAGGCTTAGCTACTCTTCTTAGGTAGCTCTTGTTTTGAAGTCAGACCTGTAAATGTCAAAGGATAGATCTGCTGTTGTTTCTCCTAAACTTGAAACACAGAGGCTAAAAATTACCTTTTAAATGAGGGGAATAGAACAGCTATCTTTGGATTTGAGGCTTCTTTTCCCACTACCATGAAGACCGGTAGTAGCTGGTAGGCTACTTGACCAAATTTTCTGTCATATTCTGTGATACGATTAATGGACACAAAGGGACATGCTTGTCATCTGAGATACTTAAAGTCAGAGTCAGGACGACCAGAAGTTTGATGCCACTCATAGTAGAAGTTTTTCCTCAAATACAAACAAAAAAGATGAACTATGTAAAGAAAAATGAGCTATGTAACATGGGTAGGTATGGGAGAGAGAAAATGGGGAGAATGATAGAAGGGGTGATATGGACCAAGAAGCACTGCACTCATAATCTGATTTACAGAATTTTAACCCCTTTGTAAAAGTATTTCATAAAAACAATACAAAATGCAAAAAATAAAAATAAAAGGAAAAATGGCTAGGGCAGTATCTCAAATAGTACTCCACTTGCTTAGCTTGCGTAAGACCCTGAGTTCAATCCCCAGTACTGCAGCAATAGCAATAACAACAAGAATGCAAGCAAGCAAAAAAAAAAGTATGTACTTTACAAGCTGGTTGCAAAAGGTAAATAAAATAATGGCCAACAAAAGTACAGAGGACTGTGGAGCATTGTGGCTAGGGTCACCTGTGAGTAAGACTCTTCTTCCTCTCTGGCTTTGTTGTCTTTCTCCTTCCATCTTTGGTCTGTCTGGACACAGACACAGGTATTGTTCTCTAGAAATGATAACAGGGTGCACAGATATCCTGGAAGTTCCCAGAGCAATGAGCTTGTCCACAGCAACTACAACCATGCTGACTCCACTCTTGACAGGTTCAGAGAAAACCCAAAATGTAACAAGGATTAACCTCCTATCAAATTCCATATGTAACCTACATGTCTATAGCTACATAGTCCATCTTGACCTTTGGCTGTATAAAGAAAAAAGGCATTTCTCCTTCTTCCTGTATGACAAGAGCTTCTACCCAGTATGGGAAATATGCAACCAGGGGAAATATGATGGATGACAAAAGGGAAATAGATAGACACACCATGACAGATTAAAAATGCTCAAGCCCAGGATTCTTACTTCACAATGACAAACTAATGGACACCAAACTGCAAGACACAAACAGAGATAACCCAATGAATGATTAAATTAAAGAAAATAAATGAAATGAAATAAAATAAAATAATGGTGTTTGTAGGTTAAGTAATCCTAGACTGAGTAGAAATTTTTGAAGATCATAAAAAATTGAATTAAATTAAGTTTTACAAGGTAATCCTAGGGTAGGGTATTGATGATGAAATCACAACTAGGAAAATTAAGAAATATTTCTTATGACATGTGAAAACGTGAAGAGCCCTGAAATGATGACTTTTAGTCATAGATCTGCGACCTAAAGTTTGGAAAGCTTTTGTGATGCTTTGGACATCTGTTTCCTTCATTTTTCAACTCAAAGTTCAATACAAAGTAGTCCCTTAGATCCCATTAAAACCTAAAATGACACCCCACTCTGATCTTTAATTTATAAAAGTGAAGGGGATATATTTTGGAGTGACTTGGTTATTAACAAAATAGTTGTATATAACCCTGCTACTGGTCATGCTGGAGTTGACATGTATGTATGTATGTATTTGCACTGGAGTTGAACTCAGAGATTTTCCCACACTAGGCAAGTGTTCATTCTATGATTTGAACCACACCCCCAACCTTTTTTTTCCATTTTAGTATATTTTTCAAATCAGGACCTCACTCTTTGTCCTGGGATCAGCCAAGGGCCACAATCCTTCTACCTCTACCTCCTTTATATCTGGAATTACAGACATATTCTGTCATGCCTCTCCGTCTATAATATTTTTACTGTGGCATTTTTGTGTATTTTTCTAGCTTCTGAAAGAGACTCTGTCATTCCTGTGCACGTCTGACTTACAGTGATTGTTAAAGTTATTGGCCAGAAAGAAAGGACTCACCTTTCATCAAGCCTAGCAACGCTGACATGAATAATACATTTTAATAAACTCACCATCAGTTTGCTGTTTAGTCACAACATGTATTCCTTCACATTCCAACAGGAAAGGATTGTGAAGAGGTTTGTGTATCACAACGAAAGCATAAACTCCAACCCCCTGCCCCCCAAAGGAAACTAAACACAGAGTCCATCTGCTGGTGTGTTTTGCTCCTGTCTAAAACCATGGATACCCCTAATGCAGGAAAGATTATTTTTTAACATTTCATCATCAGCCTGACTGATGCTGGATTCCCAAGATTCATGGAAATGAACGGAATCCTTTTTATCTGTTCTCGAAGCCAAAGCCTATTTGAAAAATAAGGCCACTCTGTTTATGTGAAGCAAGGGATGAAGAGAGCCAGAATGTAAGTAGAACAAATCTTTCATCTTGTGAAGTTCTTTGTCTTGGATTTTGTTCTCTCAACTGCCTTTACAGAGGGGTGAAATTTTTGTTGCTCTTGTAGCTATGAAGTTGAAAAAAAGATACTGGGAAATCCTTCACAAATAATCATTTTTTGCTGTTCAGTTCATCAAAAAAGCAGTAATCTAGAGTTGAGTAATAAATTAAATATGAAATATACTTGGAAGAAACAGCACTTCAGCTACATGTCACATTTGCACCAAAGCATACAGGTATAATCTTTGTTGAATATGAACAGCTACTGTTGAGACATGGAGAAGGGGACAGTGGACAGCCAAGAGAGGTCATTTTGATTTTTAAAGGAGTAAGAACAGTCTTTCCCTCCTTCATTACTAATATACCAGAATTGTGGCTATTTCCCATAAAGCAGACACTTGTTATGACAGAAAATATGAGGAAGCATTGCAAACCTGATACAGGTCAAAGCTGAATTAAGTGAAGTGGTTGGTATATGGTTATGATGCCAATGGTAGGGAGGAGCAGTAGGCTCTCCAGTCTAAGGCTGGCCTGGGTGATATAGTGACACTCTACCAAAAATAGTAGGAGAAAAACAAAAGAGGAGGTAGTAGTGTTTGACCCATTACCTTACTCATGTAACTGTAAACCCTCTGTAGAGCATTTTTACAATAAAATAAAATTTAAAAAAACTCAACAAAGTTGGAATAAAACTTGTTCATCTTGTTTAATCTTAAACTGTTGCAGACCATTTAACAACTTCTGAGAAACACATTGTTACGTGAATCTATCATAGTATGATATATAGCTATATGCAAAAAAAAAAAGGCTAGTAGATGCCAGGTGCTGGTGGTTTACACCTGTAATCCTATCTATTCAGGAGGCTGACATTTGAGGATCTGGGTTTAGAGGCAGCCTAGAGGGACAAAATTGAGAGATTCTTATCTCTAAAAGTAGCTAGCAAACTCAGAAGTGGAGGTGTGCCTCAAGTGAGAGATTATAATTTTTGAGCAGAAAATTCCAGACACTATGCTGAAAATGAACTTTACAACTTTCAGGGGCAGGGGGAGGAGTTGGGGAGGTGGGGAGGAAAGGGATGGTAGGAGAAAAACAAAGGAGGAGGTAACAATGCTCGAGGAAATATACTCATTACCTTACTCATGTAACTCTAACTCTTCTGTGCAGTATTTTTACAATAAAAATATATACAAAAGAAGTTTTTATCAAAAAAAGAAAATCAAGCAAAAATGAAAGGCCTTGAAATTAAGCCCTAGAACCACACACAAAAAAATGATAATAAAAAAGGAAATTCTGCAGTTTCCAAGGCAAATATGGTTTTTGCTTTTAACTCATACTTTTCTATTTTGTTCTAGTATGCAAGAGGCTTTTTTTTTTAACAAAACAGACAGATACAAATTGAAATCAGGCAGTCATAAAATTACATAGAAATTCAGGGTTAGAGAAAATTTATATAACACAGATGCTATCTTCTTGTAAATTTTTATAATTGATCCAAAAAATGTGACTGAACATCTTACCAATCAAGACAATGAAACAAAAGCTAAGAGGATAATGAATCTGCACATACATGAATTATGTCAGCTAGGTCTAAATCTCACTTAGAATTGAGGACAGCTTGAGTTAATAATAATTTTAATACCAGAAAGTAAAATGATATTATAATGTGTTTATTGTTGTTTCTTTTATTCTTATACTGTTTTTTATTTATTTGCTTACTTGTTTTTAATTTTCCAGTGTGCTACTACAGAATGACAGCTCAATCGGAAGATTTTGGAAAGAATATTATAGAAGAAGTGTTTTAATTATACTTTCCTCAGTATATAAAAAGCCTACAATATCGATATAATCCCCCCCAAAAAAGAAAGCTACAGAGAGATAGATTACTGTGAGACAGAAAAAATATTTTTAATGGCCTAAGAATTCCAACATTGCCCTTTTCTGAAAAAGACTACAGATAAACCACTCAATCAAGTCATCAGCCTAAGAGAATCGAGTGGGTATTGGGCATTTCAAAAAGAAAATTGCAAAAGCTAAGAAAATAATTAAATTATATGTGCATGTGTGCATGTGCACACATGTGTGGCGTGTTTAATGCAGTATATTCTAGACACTATACTAATAATTTTATATTGATTCATTAATTTATCCCCAAAATCTCTTAAAGTGGTTATTACATTATATTATTATTACATACTTCACAAATGAGGAAATCCGAGTATGAGGCAGGGGTATGAAGCAGTTAAGTAATTTGCCCAAAACCACCAAAATAATAAGGACCAGAACTAAGCTTCAAAGCTTTACTAAAAATCCCAAAGTCTTTGAATTCTGTCTCTTACATTGTCATAGGACAGACCTTCAGAAAACTTACAAAGCAATTCAATATCTAGCCACCTCCATCTACAATGCAAACAGATTTAGACATCAAACATTTATAATCTTAAAGCAAAGATACTCAGACCATCCAGAATTGAAAGACAAGGATCCCAATGGGATAAACATAGGTGCAAATACAGACACATCTCAAAAGTTGTGCAGTATAGTATATTTTATCTCTGTGTTTAATATACATAGCATAGGAAAGAAAATGGATTTTTGAAGCCAAAGAGACAGAAAAGCTGTTTAATTCCTGTAATTTAACCACCAAAGAAAACTCCAGGATGTTTTCTAATCTCTCTTAGCTCTAATGATTTCATTCATAAAGCAGAGAGATTCTGACTCAGAGAGTTTTTCCATAGGTTAAGTGAGATATTTTATATAAAGCATTTTTTGTATATTGTATGGCAGATGGTAACTCAGAACATAGGGTACTAATGTTAAGGTAATGGGCACCAGTAATAACAAAATTGCATAGTCAGAAGCATATACCCCAAAACAAACAATTATAATCCAGCAAACCTCAGCAGAAAGTTGACAAGTAGTGCAAGAGTGCAAGTAAGTTAATATAAATCACATTACTAGGCCATAATAGTCATCAGTGGGTGAAGCATGGTATTCTTTTACTATTCCAAAACCATCTTCTTGCATGGGTTGGGAATACAAAGCAGAGCTGCTGTCATTAAACTATAGGACACTGAAATTGAAAGAGCCCCAAAGACTTTAATCTAACTTCTCCATTCCTGAATACATGAAAATAGAGGTTCCAAGAAATATGGGCTATTCACACTTCCAGTGCCAGTTAGTTGATGGCAAAATTCATCAGGGCTTCTGACTACAGAGTTATTTTTGCTGCTTTAGACTGCCTAAAGCTATCATTCTGCTACTGATAATGAGTAAGGGTGCCCTGTGATGGGGTCTAGGAAGCAAGAGAGAGACAGAGACAGAGAGGGGTGAGAGAAAAGAGAGAGAGAGAGAGAGAGAGAGAGAAAGAGGGAAAGAGAGAGAGGGAAAAAGAGAGAGAATATTTTCCTTTTAACTGAGAGATATGCATCTCTGAAACAGACTTACTTAGCAAGCAAAACAAAGTATTGATCAGGGAAAATATAAATGAAAGTCACAGAGTCTGTGAGAAACAAGAAATGTTCAGAGAAGTCTTCTGAAAATAATTGATGGTAAAACAGTTTAGTCACATGATAATGAGATTACAGAGCAATGAGAAAACTAAAAAGAGAATGCTTTATGTAGAAGTGGGATTTGTTGTAGCCAAGATATTGACTCAAACCATATGTTCCTCAATGGACCAATGGATCAAGAAAATGTGGTATATATGCACAATGGAAATTTATTCTTCCATTAGAAAGAATGATATTGTACCATTCATGAGGAAAGAGAAACACTTGGGAAAATTATATGAAATGAAGTAGGCCAGACCCAGAGAAAAGTTGCATGGTTTCCTTCATTTGTGGTAGCTAGAATATGGCCATAAACTAAAGTAAACATACTAAGTGGTGTGCAAATAGTTGCAAATGAATGAACTGACATATAATAAACTGTTGAGAGCTAAACTAGTATAATGCTTTCAAAAGACTAAGTTAAAGCCCACCAAAAATAAGTACCTGGATATGGGTACTTGCTAGAGTCAGGACGTGGCCCACAGGAGATGGGAAGATTAGTGGAAAAGTGGAAGGGGGAAGATACTCCCAGGAATTCATTGTGTATACAACAAAACAAAAATAAATAAATAAATAAGGGAAGGGGTGAGTCAAAGGAGGATAAAATGTTAAAAGAGCTGACACAGATCAAGATGTATTTTATACATAAATTGCTTTGTTAAATGGCAAAAATTTCACTACATAACCTACACAATTAAGAAAAGGGAGAAAAGGGGTGGGTTGCAAGGGATGTGTGAGAATGTCAAGACACACTACTTTTGTAAACGACTTTGTTGAATGGCAACTTTTTGGTAAACTACTTGAAGATAATAAGAATAGTAAAAAAAAATGAAATCAGTTGTTTCTACTTATGAACCAAAAGTTCCACATCCAAGAAGATCAACCCAAAGGGAAGATCAGATTCAAGGTGATATAATCACATTACTACCATGTATCTGCTAAACCAAGCAGGCCATTACTTCCAACTTCAATGAAAACCACTTGGCACAGGGAAGTTGAGTAACCTGCCCATGTTACCCGTGAGAAGCAGAAATTGAGTCCAAAACCCAGCGTCCTGGCTCCAGATTCCACATATAATCTTAAGTACCTTAATTACCACTCAACATGCTTCCCTCAAATCAAATTCATTCTAAAGTGAATCTACCTCCAACAGATACATAATTCCAGAGAAAAGCAAGCAAGAAACTGAGTTTGGAAAATGAAACTAAAATCTATGAATGTAAGTTTACTTTTCGCTCTTAGAGTCAGAATTTATTTGATAATTTTAACTGCATGCTAATTCATAAAATGATGAGAAAATGAGCCAGGGCTTGATTTTTTAACAGTAATTTTTCTGACAAAATTGTATGATCAAATGAAAGGAAATCCTTCACTTTGAATTTAACTTTCATATCATGATTAGGAGGCAAGGTAATTTTTGTAAAAATATTTGAGAGATTCATCATTTTTTCCCTGAGGCTTCTCTTAATCCTTTGATATTCAAATACTCCTCTTTTGAAGCTTCTAATCATCTTCCATGTTGATTTTCTCTTTTTCAATTGTTAATTGGTCTAACTCAGCCAAATTCTCATTTGCCAATGGCTTTGAATATGATTCCAGCAAGGCTTAGCATCATTTATATAAACGTCATTAATATTGTACAAATTTCATAGGACTACAATTCATTTTGCATGTGATGTGTATTGTATTCTTGTTATGGTATGGGTGCTCAAAATATTTTATAAAAATCAGTGACAGCTTACACAGCAACAGCAAATAATTATTTTGACAAGATGGGAAGAAATGGAGTAGACACCTTAGAAGAGACTAATTTTATAACAATATTTTATTGAATATTTTGTGTAATATATGCATATATTACACAAATATTTATACATATATGTATTATATATAATAGGTATGTATATATGTGAATATTTTGTGTAACATATGTGTATATACATATAGTGTGTGTGTGTGTCTGTGTGTCTGTGTGCGCGTGCGTATGAAATTTCCAGGGTCCTAGAGTATCTTGTTTCTTGCCTAAGGCATAATTTGAGAGAAGAATCACTTTCAAAAAAGAAATAGATCTTATTAATTGTTATATTTTATCTCTATATTTAATATACATAACGTAGCTCCCACTAACACAGTTCACAATGTTTGTATGCAGTAATAATGTTTTTTTTCCAGTGCTTTTCTGACTTGGTGCATGCTTTGAGATGTCCAGACATGGTGTTTTTGCTAAGGTGTTGAACTGCAAACAAGCTCAATGACTTAGTTGAAGTTCTCCTTGCCTAGAAAAGATAGAAGACTTCTGATATTTGGCATTTCTGAGTTATCATCCTTCTTACAGGTAAATAGAGGTAAGTAGGATCTTATCTTAACCTTGAATTTTCTGGTTGAGTTAGGGAGCAAACACTTCCCTAAACTTTGAAAATATTAGTGCTATTGACTTCTTTGTCTGGGTTTGGAGGGTCTACCATGATTCCAGTTATTCCCTTGTTATCAATAAGTAACAAGGACCTATTCTTCACGTAGAGTATCAGTCTCCCCTATTATGCCCAGAGCCTTCCTGATTTGTGTAAAAAGATCTGGCCATTGATTATGTATGGGGATGCAGTGTACATGTCTGATCACAGAAGAAATCCAGAGAATCACAGCTTTACAGATGGGGATCCAGAATCTCTTGTATCCTAGGAATTGTCCCAGAGCCAAGTATTAAAGGAACACATCTTATTTCCCTGGGCTACTCATCCAATTTACATTGTAGCCTTGAAATCTACAAGCCTTTCCATTCCTAATTTATGACTAGACTATCCTTAAGTTACATGATTTTGTTAGGATTGTTATTTTGTATTCATCAGAACATTGTTCACACATACACATATACACACACACAAATGCACACACACACACACACACACACACACTGCCTATTAACTAACATTTTCTGTGCATGTTGCATATTTCAGGCCCTGTTGTAAAAAAGTGAGGCTTCTTATCTTAACACTCATATCAACTCTTGGAGAAAAATGTTCATATTCAATTTTACAATAAGGAAATTGAATCTAAACAACAATATAAAGCATGCCTAAAGCCTCAAACTATCCAACTCCGTATAAGTAGAACCTAAAGACACATCTCTGTCTCTGTCCCTGTCTCTCTCTCTTCAAACCTTATGATCTGAAGTTAAATCTTATTGCAGAGGATGTTGAAACATGCATGTGTGTGTATAATCTATGTAGTAGTACTAAATATGGAAAACATGCGCCATAATAATGTAATAAGGTAACAACACTATCTCATTAAAAGTGCATAGGTAAAAGGATTCAGTGACATCTACATAAAACATTCTCTGAATTAGTAAGGACATCAAATGGCCTTAAATTACACCACACTTAGACAGCTGCATTGGATGGTAATCAGAAAAGGTGATCCCAAGAGCCTCTTTTAACTCCCAGATGTTATTATCTTAATTATTTCATGATATCAGATGTTTTTCCTCCAATTAGGGTATCTATCCATCCGGGTTGTGCCAAGAGGCAACATAATATACACATTCCAAGGATATATTAAACAAAGAAAATCACATATTGCTGAATTTAATATAATATTTGCTCAGATTTTATATAGACACAGAAGACTTCCAATGTATTTTGTACTTCTAGAATCCACTTTGTGCTACACATCCCTAAATTCTTATGGGTTTATACTTATACTATTTAGTTATAACATTTTGCTTCCAAAATAAAAACGATGATGAGCAATCTCTCAGAGACCAGCTGACTCAGCTCACTGTTTGTTGTCTCTTATCCATAAAAATGGTTTCCTTATTTTGAATTGTGGCACACCTTTCACAGGAGATCGAAGTATGGTCCTTCTTTTGTGGAAATGGCCAGTGTGTTTATTAAATACAATGTCCAGAACAGGCCACAATTACGTCTTTGCCCATACACACTTTTAAAGCAAATGTTACCTATCCAGAGAAGTAATTGATTGTTATATCCAGATCACTTATCAGAGAAACACACTATTTGGACCTGGCTTGAACAAATCCCCCACAGCCTAGCTGATCCCAACCAGTCTTTTCCCAGAGGTGTGACTCAAGGAAAAAATCCTCCCCTGTGTAGGGCCTCAGTCTCTTTTATCAGCAGCATAAGGGATACAGACCAATCAGGTCTGATATTGCCTGTGTTGATTTGAACAGAAAGTCAGAGCTGAGACATTTCGAAGCTCTGGGCATTGCCCTTGAAATGAATGTCCTACAGCTTTCCTATTCCTATTTTGAAATAACTTAACATTTCTTGGCCCTTCCGAGATGCGCCAGGCCTCCAATTCCATAGTAACCTCTGTGGGCTAAAATTTTGGCTCTTTAATTTCTCTGGATAAATATCAGAGGTGAACAAGTGTGTGAGAACAGCATCCTAAGTAGAGAGAGGCTTTCTTCACTCTAACAGCAAGCAAGAAACAAGAGATGCATACATCATAGTGTCACCATTGACAACGTGGAGGGTGTTATATTGAAACTAAAAAGCATAGTAAGCCGGGGGGGGGGGAACCCACATCTCAGGGTTTTAATACTCTTCATAATAGCCGAGTAGTTTATCCACACTAAGCAAAAACTAGCTAAAGGAAATGTAGAGAGAAACTGTCTCCTGGCATTGTAAACCTGTTCACAATTCAGCTTCATTACTCTTCCCAGTCCAGCTTCCTCTCACTTCTTAATTTTCCTCCCAGCTCCTCGAACATATTTTCATACCTTCACACATTTGCACCTTTCCCAAACTGGGCAAATTACATAGTCATTCTTCCTGATCCAGATTAATTAAATCTAAGCTTTGGAAACACATAGAATTGGGTTTGAGTTCTTACATTCTAATTGGTGTATGGCTTAGGTAAACTATCTCTGAGTTTGTAAATTGAGTACCACAATAATTATGTTATATAATTGCTCTGATTAGCACATTAAATGTAATTTTAAAATTATTAGTGAAATGCTTATCATATGGCTGACACATGGTTATTTCTGCTATTTTAATAGTATTTCTATTGGGTTTAAAACACTATCTGCCTCATTCCTAATTTCTTCTTCTTAATTATTATCCCATAAGAATCCTATTATTCTAAACTAGAAGTTGGCAAACATTATTTTTTCCTAGAAAGGGATAGGAGAATAAAAGTTTTAGGTATTGTGGTCTATGTGGTCTTTGTCATAACTATTTAATTCTGCTATTATAGTATGAAAACAAGTTGAACTTGAATACCAAATATAAATATTAAAATTTTATTCATCTTGTAATACCTATTTCTAGTTCAGTGGTCTGCCAACTAGGGCCCATGGGCTAAATTTGGCCTTGTGTCTATTTTTGACATAAAGTTTTATTGGAACACCGCCATTTCCACTGTCTTACGTATTGTCTACTGCTACCTTTGCACTACAATGGTAGAGTTTTATGGCCCAGAAAGCCTCAAACACTTATTATTTGGCCTTTATCAGAATATGTTTGCCAACTTAGCTTCATGCTTGGCATATATTTATGGAATGAGTGAAGCCTTACTAGAAAGAGCCAAAAAATATCTTGCCTTAGGCTATTTCTAACTTTATGAAAGCAGATGGAAGGAAGCAAGGCTCATAAATCTAAGGAGAGTCCATCAAAGAATTCAAGAAAACCAGTGGGGAGTAGAGAGGGATGGGTGGGAGGAGGGTGTCTTATAGTAAAAAGTTGTAAGACTTAGTCCTAGGACTAAGACTCTTTGCTAATGGTCCTATTTAATCGTCTCTTCTAGCTGGCAGTAAACCTAACCACTTCTAGAAGAAACTGAGGTCCAGTAATGAGGACATTTATGCAAGACCATATAGATGTTAAAACCTTCTACAGTTGCCAGGAGGGTTGAAGTTTAGATCTTTGAAGGTGATAATATGCACTTGATAAAAGATGCTCAAAATTGCTCTGATCATCTGCAGAATTGGATGGTCCCAATAAAAATTCCATGTAATGTTTATCTTTTATTTGACCACTGATATCTTTCTTGCTTATGGTTCAAGATGATCAGCTTAATGGTCGGCTTGCCTTTGTAATGAGTACCTATAAAAATTTTAAAAACACATTACAACATTTCTCAGATGAGCAAGTCTAAGACTGATGAGGCATAAAATTTCACTTATCTAGGTTTGGCCAGTATTATCTTCACCTTAAACTCCTCTTTTAAGTTTCAGAACTCTAGACTAAAGTACTTGAGATATTTCTTTGGGGGAATGGTTTTATACTCTGAATTCAGCCTCCAGTATCACTGGAGTTCTTTGAGTTCAGTATCACCAGAGTGTGTTGCAGGATCTTGGCCCATTAAGGAACTCATGTGGAACTACTGTTAATCAAGGACAAACTAGTTTTTCACTTTTCCACTCTCCAGCTGCTACCCTGACAATCCCCAATGTCATCTATAAATAACTATCTATCATAGTCAACCAGAGATCCTACCTATAAAATACTACCTATTGAATATAAAACCTTAGTTTTTGAACCGATCTTAGCAGGGGAAAAAATCCTACAGTTATCCATAAGTTTTCTCTTTTTTTTGTATAGATTTTTATTGTAAAAATACTGTACAGAGAGCTACAGTTTCATGAATAAGGTAATGAGTACATTTCCTATGGAGCATTGTTACCTCCTCCTTTGTTTGAAATATGTTTATATTTCAAATTTTGCCTGCTGAGACCAATGTAATCCCCTATGAAAACTTCTAAGATCTGAACATTGACAAATGGTCTTGGAGGTAGCTGGAGGCCCATGCTTTATTATTTATTTATTAATATCTTTAAGTAGTTGTACAAAGGGGTTTCAGTTTGACAAATCAGTTCAAAAGTATAGTATGCCTTGGTCAATGTCACCTCTTTCTGTTGTTCTCCCAAATTCTCCCAAACCCATCCATAACCTCAAGGTACTTGGTTCCATTTTCACATATGTACATTTAGTATAAGGGCTGCCCACCCTACCACTCTCTTTTCATCTTGTCTCCTTCCCTTAATCTCCCATGGTTCACTGTTATCTGACACCTATTTCTGCTAATGTACATACTTACCCAATGCATTAGCCAACCCAAGTTCCTCAACACATTCCTTAGCCTTGGAAAAATATATTTCCAGCAGTGAAGACTCCAATCTCCATGGAGATATCACACTTACCTGTTAGAATCAGTGATTTAAAGAAATTTCTGCCTAAAGTCCATACTCTTCCAATGTTTACCCTGTGGTCTTTTTCCTGACTTCTGCTACTAAAACATGTTCTCTCCTTTCTGAGTATAAAATACCTTCAGAGAGCCAAAAATCATTTCGATGCATTTCTATGTAGAAACTCTACCATCAAGTCCACTATCTTCAATCTATTCAGGAATTCCAATTGAATTGAAGTTTCCAGCCATCTCTTATGGCAATATCCTTCTCAACAATGCTCACTTAAGTGACCTAAGCATTTTGTTTCATTTATCATTTGTTATAGTTGGCAATGGTTAGATTTTTGTCATATACATGAAAGAAACAATCCATGCATGGAAATTCAATCTTTTCCCAAAACCTTAGGTTCTAGATTCTGGAGTCTAAAGCTAGAAAAACTTTAGTAAGGTTCTACGTCATTCTATTCACCTGCTTCTGCAGCTCCTCTCTTTTTTCTAATCTTCCTTATTTTTATAAACCATCAGAAAGGACTCACGCCTAAAAGAAGTGTCTCGCCTGAGCTCACACTGTGAAATTATACATCCTTGAGAGAATATAAAAATCAAAAAACAACGCGGATGTACGGCTGTTATGTGCCAAGTGCCTCAGCCGATCTTTACAGTAGCTCTGTGAGAGGAGATGCTTTCATTCCTATTTAGCAGATGATGGGACTGAGGTTGAGGCAAGGAGGGCCTTGCAGATACTATGGAAGGAAGCCCAGATTTTTAATGATTTTCCTATAGACCACCTTGCGATTTCACTCAGAGTTCTCTTTAAATCATAATCTGTTCCACCTTAAGCCAATGAACTGCTTCTTTCTGAGAGAAGGGATTTTTCATCTTCTCCCGTAATTATAAAATCTCAGAGCAGGAAAAGACCATATGGAGTTTGTCAAGCCCAACTTGATTACTAAGAAGAAAAATATCTATGCCTGTTGGGTTTCTGCATGACTCAGTTTTCTTTCTGCTTTGATATCCAACATGCCATGTTGGTGAAATGAATATGTCTCAGATGAAAAAATTCATCATCACGGTATCATTGTTACCTGAACATGGAGTATCACCTGATGACATGCCGGTCACCATGGGAATGGCTGTAAGTGGGTAGCACACCGGGTTTAGTGAGGGACCACGACGGTATGGCAGCTTCTGATACTTACGTGAACAGGAAGGGAAGGAATGAAAAGGGAAGAACAGGTGTGCTGCTTTCCCTGCCAACATTTCTTAGACCTGAGATGATGTGGGTGTGAAGGTGTGAATAATCCTTACAGAACAGAAATAAGTCTCCTAATTACCTAGCCAATGAAAAAGACTAGGAGAAGGATGGAATAGAAAGTAAAAGTATCCTACTGTCCTCTTTCTAAATGTCAGTGTTGAAAAATGCTTGATTCTTTATGTGCCCTATCACAAACAACACTGAATTAAATGGCCTAGGCTGGAGCATTTTGCCATACCAGTTATAAGCTTTCAAATTTGGGAGAGTTCTGTCACCTTTTATTCTCCATTATCTCAGGTATCAAAGGACTGTGATATTTGTGTCACAAGATCATCAAAATAAAAATACAAAAACAAAGGGTGATACAAGGAAGGTAACTGACTCCTACTGGGTCTCAATTTATCCATTTTCTAAAAGGTTGAAATTGAGACCAACAAAAGGAAGGTCTTTGTTCAGGCTGCTATAACAATATACCAGAGGCCAATTGGCTTAAGCATCTGAGATTTATTTCATCTTGCTCTGGAAGCTGGAAGCCAAGACCAATGAACCAGCAGATTTGGTATTTAAAGGTGGCCTGCTTCGTCACTGATGGCATATACTTATAGGGGAAGGAAGCAGGTATATTTCTCTCCTAAAAAGGCACTAATCCTTTTCATGGAGTTTCTGCCTTCCTGATCTAATCATCTCCCAAATACTCCAACTCTTGATGACATCTTCTTAGGGGGTGGAATTTGAACTTAACAATTATAGAGGGACGTCAATATTTAGATCAGAGAAAAATGTATGACAGTCAATAGTTGGAACATAAATACTTTATATACTTTTCCACAGGTTTTAACTATTTTACAATTAATTTTTAAACAGGCATTGATTTTAGATACACTTTACTCACTGAGGTTGGTCAGTTCCCATTTTTCAGAGCCTTAAAATTGTCTAAAGACATAATGTTTCATTTCTCTTGTCGTTTGCAAGTTACATTACACTTTAATGCAATTTAGTTGTTAAACATGCTTTTCTACACCTGTAGATCTATCCATCCTTGTAATGTTAACATTGAAATTTAGATATTTATTTCTATTGTTCTGTGTTTAATGAATGCATAAAACTTCAATGAAGACTACATAAATTTTGTTATCATATCCTCTTTCTAGCATGATACCTTACAGGAACGAAGTACTCAACTCTCTCTCTCTATATATAGATATATATCTATATATATACAGTTATATATAATTGAGTATCATATATAAACAAAGCCTATTAGATATTTTATATGCATTAAAAATATCTACATAATATTATTGAACTACCAACTTGAGTCCACTAAACTAGTCACTAAAACAATTCAACATGCCCTCAATATGTCTCTACCTGGATCTTTGTTTCTGCACTGTAGCTTTTGTCCATCTGTCTATGTTAAAACAGTGTCTCTCTTTTCCTCCATAAATATGTACATTTCAATTCTTTCTGTTCTGCATGTGTGCACGCGCGCGCACACACACACACATACACATGCACACGCACACGCATACGCACACGCACACGCACACAGGTCTACATTAGGTCTTGTCTTCCATTCATTGCTCCCAGGTCCTTAGAAGGTTTTGCACAGAATTCTCTTGCCAAAATAATTCTATGTGAATTACATGCATTTGCAAAACCTTTCACTGCACAAAAATGTTCTATTTAATTAGTAAAAGTTCATTTTTTGTCCTCGATAGAGCATCGTATATCACCAAGTCTGGAGAGTCATTAGCTGTGAAATTAATCAGGCTGGTAAAAAGTGGAATAAAACCCTATTTCTCAGTGGAATTTGCCATGTCTGAGGCTCAGCTGTGGCTTCCCCCAAAGGGCACAGCCCCTTGAGGACCCTTTGGACCCTTTCCACCACTGACAGCATACAGGCAGCAACAGTGTTACTCATTCTGCCCTGTCAGTGTGCTACGGACACTGAATACCTCAAGCACACTGAAATCCTTTCCAGTTTAGGCAGACAGTGGTGTGTTTTTTTTTCTTTGGGAGATAGAGAAGAGTGGTTTCTTTTTGTTTCCTATCCCTGAGCAGTCTAATATAAAACTTTTGGAATTCAGATCATGGTATGATTGGCCAGGTATGGTAATGCATACCTTCCATCTTTGGACTTGGGAAATAGAGAAGGGAGATGGTGAATTATAGCCTGGGCTACATGCAAAAATATGATTATGATGTGATTGAGGATGAAAACAAGGAAAAGGATTCTGTATAGATGTCCTGTAGACAATTGCATTCATTTTTTGCTCTCTTGGTATTATTTTCCATGAGTCTCATTTTGCATGTCAACCAAATGGGAGCAATGATATCTCTTCTGTTTCTCTGCAGAGCTGTGAAGACTGGAAGAAGCAATATTAAAAGTATCTTCAAAGTTAAATTTGTTTCTTAAGATCCTCAGAAGTAATGCATAACCATGCATTGGTGATGAAAACAAAATAAGTGGTGATCAGTAATCACACCCCTTCTTCCCTACATGTGCATGGACGGCCCGCTGTCATGTAGCCAACAGCACATTGCTCATAGCACAGCTCAGCCCTCCATGGCTTGTGGGACCTCATGTCTATCTGTGAGTAGCAGTGATCACATCCATGAAAGGCAGACACAGGAACTCAGCTTTCTGAAACACCCATCTCTCTTTGATTTGTCTGAAGATTGTAGTTAAATATTATATTCGCACTGAAAATCATCATTACAGAATGGTTATGGTCGGCCAAGGATGCCCTTCTTCTCTTTTATCATTCTTCTGCTTCCTGGTATCTTTGCATCTAGATTCTCTAGAATCCATCATTTAAGCAGCCTTTTGCAAGCATCTGTTGCTATGGGTAGGGCTTGCATCCTTTACCTTACATATTCCCCTGTCAAAAAATAAGCTATTATCTCTCAAACACTAACAAAGCAGTTATTCAGTGAGCAGGAAACCAGGATCCAAGCCTGTAATCTTTTTGCCTCTGAAACCACAGCTCTTCATTCTTCATTCCACTACCTCTCACCAAGCTTTCTCCAGGAGCTATGGGAAGCTGCAAATCCTCCTTGTGATCTGAGATGGGTTTGATGATTAGGTACAAGGAATATAAGGACTGGAAAGCCCAAGGTCAGTTGGATTTCCAAGCAGCAGCTGATTGATGTGCCAGTTTTCTGCCTTGCTCTTTGAAATGCAACATAATGCGTAGCCTAGCTCAGCCAGAAATGTAGTCCTGACAACTGGCAAATTGTAGTAATAATACTTTGCGCCAATAAGGAACCTTTCATCTGTGTCATCTGAGGACTCAGATCACATTAATTAAACTTCACAGCATCCTAATTCTTTAAGGTCAGGACTGTACCAATTTTAGAGAGAGATAAACTGAGATGATAATGACTCTCATAAAGTACAGAATCAAGATGGATCATTTGTCACAGTCGCCTCTGAAGCAGATGATAGAGGCCGACGTCTGAGTCAACTGAAGTAATCATTAGATAAAATTGTGTGTCAAAGAAAGAGCACAGGCTGTGAAGTCAATAGACATAAGTTTTTATCCTGACTTTTACATTTTTTTATCAGTGAATAGAATCAAGTGGGGCTCATCTCCTATCTATCTAACCATAAAACAAGGAAGATGCTGGTCTCTGCCTGGGTGAAAATCATCAGTTCCCATGATGACATGTGCTGATGCATTACTTTCTCACATTTCCCTAAACAGGGCTTCAAGGCCCTTGTCTTCAAGGTGTAGTGAAATCAGTTGGATGAGAGGTTGGGAGCTGCAAAACTGTGAAAGAAATGTCAGGGTATGGTTAAAAAAATACTTGCACAACCACGTTTAATTGCTGAACTATTCCTACCATAGCCATGTTTTGGAAACTGCTTAGATGTCCTTGAATAGATGAATGCATCAAAAACATATCACACATATATGTATAAGTAAATATATGTATTATGTATGATGCTATATAATATAAAACATATAATATAATATATATATGCATGTGTGTGTGAAGACATATTAGTCATCCATCAGGAAGAATGATACTAATGTCATTTGCAGAAAATAGATGGACTCATGTTTTCTCTCATATGTAAAAGTTAGAGCTAAATTATAAATACATTATCTTCTACAGATCTAAATTATATATACATTTACATATATGCATACATACACAAATATGGTAACTCAAGTATGTGGTATATGTAAGGGAGATTCCAATGGTGTAATTCTTTTGAACACTAACTTCACAAAATAAATACTAGAAAGCTAGAGCATGTGCTGACAGGGTAGAAGTGAGGTCAAGGGTACAGGGGGACAGATGGAGAGAATGGTCATATAAAAAGGGAACCAGTTAACTTGAAGGGATGGGCAGGGTTGGGAAAGTTATGGGGGGTAAACAATGACAGGGGTGACACTGATCAAGATGCACTGTACTTACTAATCAACATGTTGAATTGAAACTCCCTTTACAATTACTTGAAGAGAATTAAAAATTAATTAAGAAAAAGAAATATGGATTTTTTTACCATGCAATGTCCCACCCCATGACTCTAATTTAGTACATCTTAGATAGGATTCAGAGCTAGAAAGTTTTAAAACACTCCCCAGATAATACTAATGTATCCAGATTGGCCTCTACTGCAATCTAGCTTTGCTCTGGCCTTTGCGTTTTCAATGTGCTGCATCCGGGATTTTTAATGCTCACTGTATTACTTCTTACAGCTCTCTCCTCCCTCCCCAGTTATTACCATAGACTTCTCTTTAAAGTATGCATTACCTCTTTTTTTTTCTTAACAGCGTTTGGAAAGATTTTGAATATATTAATGGGCAATCCATTCTTTTTGATATAACAGAATGGTTCCAAAGGAAATTTTAATTCATAACAGTAGACTTTGTCAAAACTGAGTTCCTGCCAGGCACTGCTAATTATTTTTGAATATATTAATTTATTTTGATCCTCACACCAGTCCAAGGATTAAGTAATATTTTCATCCTTATGTTACAGATATGAAAATTTGAATATGGAGAAATTGTGCAGTTGGTCCAAGGTCACACAACAGTGTTAGGATTTGAAGCCAGATAGAGTGCCTCCTGAGATTTCCCTCTCAAATTCCTCCTATAAATTGGATGCCAGTGGTTCAAGCCTATAATTTTGGCAGCTTGGAAGTCTATGAACAGGAGGATTACAGTTCTAGGCCAAGCCAAGCGAAAAGGTTCACAAGAACTGAAGACTGTGCATTGAGCAGAGTGGCCTATGTTGGTCATCCTGAGGTAAGGAGAGGCTAAGTTGGGAGGATCATGGTCCCAGTTCAGCCCTGGCAGAAAACTGAGTAGCATTTGTATTCTTGAAGGGAGGCCGGATGCAGTAGGAGGTTTCTGTGACCCTAGCAAAGAGGATGATGAGCTCAAAAGCAGGCAAAGCATAGTTCTTCGCCAGCCAGGAAGCGAGACCTTATCCTAACAGTTGGAATGATGTATCTCCATGTGACCCTATCAGCCTATCAAGCACCAAACTTGGCCTTCAAAACTCTGAACTGCCGAAGAAAACTATGTAGAGCATTTCCAAAAATCCAGAAATGAGAGAAGATTATGACTCTTTCTGTATGAAGTAGTTAACAATTCTGTGACCTTTCAGAATCTGATAACAACTGTAAAAGCCCCTCCCAGAGAACTTCTGACAAACAATTTCAAGGATTTGCCAGTATTCAAAAGATACTCCATGAATCTCTATATTCTAAAGAAACACACACATTAGAAAAGAGCTGGTTGAATAAAAGGTTACATCTTTTTGGAAAGACATAAATAATGGGAATGGGATCATTGCTTTTAGCTATAAGAAATAACTGTCATTTAAAAAGACAATAGACCTGTCCCTGGCTTCTGAGTGAAACTAAAAAGACAGCACAGTATGATTAAACAGACAGAAAGAAATTCTTCATAGAGTTGTCAAATAATGGATTAGGTTCTTCTTGAAGGAGGTGCTCAGCTCAGTGTTGCAAGAGTTGCTCATTCAAATGATGAGAGGTAATTTCACAAGGATGCTACAGATCAAATTGTCTACAACAAATTGATTGTCTTTATGGAAAAGAAAAAAACAAAGCCTTAAGACTCTTTAAAATAAGACATGGAAATCCAGAGATTCCATAGGTAGCATTCAAAATTCCCCGTATACTGGGCTGGGGATTTGACTCAGTTGGTAGAGAGCTTGTGTTGCATACATAAGACCCTGGATTTTCTACCTAGTACTACAGAACAAAAAATTCTCAATATAATAACAGTAACAGTAAGTTCCATTCATATGTGACAGGCAAAGAATCAGGAAAATGTGATCATCGAGTCAAAACAATTACATTGAGCTAACACAAGTGTGGAGGTTAGTCTTCAAAGTACTTTCATGTAATTATAATAAATAAAGTTTAGAGCTTTAAGGAATGCATGCACATTCTCAGCACATTCTACAGCACACAAACAGAGTCTACAGAAGAAGCAAAGGGAAATTTAAGAAAAGGAAATGTCATAAGTCCAACGTTAAAATAATAACCAATTTGGCTTAAAACCAAGTTTGAAATATCAGGAAAAGACTAGTAATAAAAACAGGACAAATAATAAAGACTGAAAAAACACAGCAACATCTGTATAACTTGGAGGACACTGTCAAGCCAACCCATATCCATACAATTGAAGTTCCAGAAACACAGAAGTGGCATAATGAGTTGGGAAAAGCAATTGAAGAAATATTCCAACTTTTCAACAAGAAAATTATAAGTACAATAGCATGAGTAATATTACACAAGAATAATAAAGGTCAAGAAAATCAAACCTAAGGAGAAAATAGGCACACCGCAGAATAGTTAGGTGATAATACTTCATGGTACTAACAACAGTGGCACCCTGTGCATAATAAAACTGATACAATGGATGGCTGATTTCTCATCAGTGTTAATAGAGAACAAAAAGTGAAATGCAATTTTTAAAAGACTATGGAGATGAGATGGAAGATTGTCAGCTGATCACAAAAAAACACCCATAAGAAATAAAGGTGAGATTATGCCATTTTAGATTTTAAAAGTCAAGTTAATTTGCTTCCAGAAACATGATTAAGAAGAAATAGTTCAGAAGTCATAATTCTTTGAGGTACTGACATGCTCCAGAAGAGTTAATGAAGATGTAACAAAGAGAATTATTGATGTGGCCCACACGTATATTCCTCACTAATCAGGAAGTTGAGACCTGTGGGATCTCTGTCCACGGCAAGCTCCATCAACAAAATTTGTTAGACTCCATCTCAAATGAAGTAGCAAAATGGCAGGCTGGAGCATTTTGGTACACCAGAGTAAGAAAGCCAAGAGAGAAAACAAGGTCCTGAATCAAGTCCCAGTATTGGCACAAGAAGAAAGGAGGAAATGTAAGAAAGAAGAAAGCAAGGAAGGAAACAAGGAAGGCAGGGAGAAAGGATCAGAAATTATAATCATACAATAAGTATAAAACATTATTTCATTTTTTAATTAAATTGAAAAATGCGTATTCCTAGAGTGACATTATGTTATCACTTGTAAATTTCAGGTTTATAAAAATATATGCATCACAGAAAAACAGGTGCTAAATGCAAATCTAACATTTCATGACGTTCTGTAGAAATTCATTAGAAATAATGAAATGAAGTCAAGTAGACTATAGTAATGAAAAGGGTGCATCCTGGAATCCCTAAGCAACCACTGAAAATCATGCAAAGGGGTATAGCTGAAAAGTCAATAGAAGAATTAAAATGAAATACTACAAAATATTTGATTAACTGAAATGAAGGCAGGAGAGGACAAATAGTAAAATAATGAAAAAAATTGCAGACCTAAATCCAACTTCTTGAATTATACTAAATCTAATTGAACCCAACAGTGCAATTAAAAGGCTGAGATTGTCAGAATAAATATGAAAATGAAGATTCAATGTCATTGACTGGTACTTCCAATATGAAGTCACTGACTTTGAAAGCAAAATGGTAATGGTGAGATAAAAATAAGATGTAGTCAGTAAGATTAAGAAAGCTAAATTGCTTCTATTCATCTTGGACAACACAGACATCAGGATAAGGAATACTTCAAATTTTAAAAAGGTAACTTCAAATATACAGAAAAATGACAAAACAGACCAAATTCTAACATTTACCACATTTTCCAATATTTCCCTCTCCATATCTCCTTCTCCTCTCCCTTCCCTTCCCTCACCCTATCTCCACATGTGGTACCTCTCTACATATACACATGTAAACACTACATGCATTCACATACACCCAGATACACCTACGTGTATATGTGAGTATACATACACAAATGCAAATACACATAGACACATAGAGATATTTCCATTCCATTGCTTAATAATATATCACAAACAAAATTCTCTTCTATGCTTAAATAATTCATGTTTTTCTTCTAAACTAGGACAATCTCTATGTTAAAATCAACAGAATGACCAAAATATCAGGAAATTAATACTGATACTCTATTATTATCTAATCTCTATATCCAGTTTAACTATTTCAATTGTTACAGTGTTTTTATAAGAAAATAAATTTTCATTTTTTTTGTGGGGGGAAGGGCTTGAACTCTGGGCTTGGGCCTTGTCTCTGTGCTCTTCAGCTCAAGGTGAGTGCTCTACCGCGTGAGCTACAGCACCACTTCCAGTTTTCTAGTGGTTTATTGGAGATAAGTGTCTCACAGACTTTCCTGCCCAGCTGGCTTTGAACCGTGATTCTCAGATCTCAGCTTCCTGAGTAGCTAGGATTACAGGTGTGAGCCATCGGCACCTGGCTAAATTTTCTTTTGTTCAACATTAATCCAGGATTGAATGTTGCACTAAATTTTCATGTCCCTTTCTTTTTATTTATAGTAGAATGGTCTATCATGACCTTGAGCTTTTAGAAAAACCACAGGCCTTCTTTAATAGAATGTACTTAAATGATGTCTATTCATGCATCAGGCTAACATTGTGTATTTTTGGCTGTTGGTACATTGTGAGTAATGCTTGTCCTTCCAACTGCAAAATATCCAGAAGAAAATGGTGCTAATTTGCTCTATTTATGGTGCTCACTTTGATCATATGATTAAGGTAGATCCCAACAGTATTTTCCTCATAGGTTGCTATTTTTTCCTTTTATCATACATATCATCTTAGAAGATATTTAGAGGCCATGAAAATATCCCATTCTTCATTAAATATCCACTGACTGGTGTTAGCATTTCTAGGTTACCCTTATATGGAGCAATTACTGCAAGGATGCTTGCAAGATGAGGCCAAAGAGCATAGTCAGCTACAAAGGATAACAATTGATGCTGGAAAAAAAAGGCTATTCCATTAGAAAGACAGAGAAGTCTTAAAAGTCCAGATGCCTAAGACTAGAGTTTCAAAATACATAAAGTGAAACTGACCAATTTCAAGGCAACAGAACAGAAAAATATGCAACCGCAACTGAATATTAGGATACCCTGCTCCAATAAAGGAATAAATCTGAATAAAACCATGGAATATATTGACCTATACATGCAAATACAATTGTTCTAGAATAGTAGTTAAAGACCTTGAACTGAGAGCAACCATATACCTGATTATGAAGTCTCTGTATATTGCCCAAAACCAACATCTCACAGAGGCTAAACATTAACCAATGGAATAACAATAAGAGGCCAATACTTTAACATAGTCTTGGCTGTGTTCTATATACTATACGTAAGTTCATAGTATATGCAACACCAATTCTCTAATTACTTGTAAATGAAATGCTAGTAGAGGCAACAGTGAATTAGCTAAGGAGTTGGCCTTACAGATAAATTCTAAATATATTTTCTACGGTGTGATGCACTCAGGGGATTTTTAGAGAGAAATGCCATTTTTATGTATTTCATTATTATTTGATATTTGCATATTCAACAGAGAAATTTATGGATTCCAATTAGCACTAAATATAGATGCAGAAGTTTAAACCTCCGATTTGTGAAAGGCTTCCATCAATGCTGGAAGAGAAGCATCACCAGACAAGCTGCCACTGATGGACAGGGTTCTAGGATGTCCCCAGACGTGTGTAAGATGGGGGCGACGGTGTGTCATAAGACCTGCTCATCACATGGTTACAGGAGCTTTGCCTCCAAGGGATTGGGAAAAGTTACATAGCAACCTAGTTCTTCCCAGCTTCTAGCTCTTAGAGATAGTGGCATGATTCTGGCTTCAGGGAACTATCAGAATGAAGAAGAAGCAGCCGCAGCAGAATTACCTGGTGGCACATCCCACATAAATGCCTCTAGATCTTTATTAGAATGAGAGTGGATGCTTCAGAGCAGCTGACCTCAGGAGGCTATTTCTGTCAGCAGACTGTAGTATAGAATTACAGTGATATCTGCATCCACATTCAAATCATTTATGTATTTTTCACTTTGCTTTGTTTTTGTCTCTGGTAACTGCCATTTTCTTCTATAACTATTCTTTAAGTAAGATATATGTCTGTGTATGCACGTATATATTAAACTGAGAGGAAGTTTGACACTCAAAGCAAGAAATTGTGTACAGCACTGTTTCAGTCTTTTAGGACAATAAAACAGTACTTAAAATTATCAAGAAACTTAAGGGACAAAGCTGTGCTTAATTTGATTTTGCAGGTGATGAATTTCTCGCTCACTTGAAAGGGAGAAAAGGAGCCTGAGAATTTGGAAACAGTGTGCTAATCAGAAATCACGGTGTTCAGAAGAGAAGAGGTAAAGGGACAGAGGGTGTGGGAAGGTGGGCAGGAGGAATTAAGGAAAGTGGTTCAGTCAAGTGACTCAAAAGGTCAGGCTGCTGAGAATCCCTGCAGGGTGAGAACCAGAAATCACACGATGCAGCCCACGCAGGCCTACACATATGACCAGAATAATTGATGATATGAAAGCGAGGATCTGCGTAATTCACAGGATCTTAAGCCACCCACAGACATGCAGCCTAACCGTCTCTGTGTGAGCATTGCAGACAGGGCTTGGGTGATAGAAGGAGTGTTTGGTCTGTAAAATGACAGGGTAGCTAAAGACAGAACTGGGCTAGACAGGGACCTGAAACCCACCCTAACTCCACTCATCACGTTAAAAAGGTAAGGAAATGCCTTTGATAATCAAACTCTCCACTTTCTATAAAGGCACCTTCAGCTGTATAATGACCCAAAGCCAAGGTTTTCTGAAAAATTCAAAGCAGGAGTTGATATGGAGCTCTTGGCCTATTGGAGGAACAACTCCTTCAGCCGTTGGAGAGAGCCAGAAAGTAAGTGGAGAATGAATGGCCTGATATGAAGAAGATAGTAGAACCACACACCAGTCTGTCATATCCAGGACTGAACCATCAACCCTGGTTTAGTTCTAGTAATTCAGACTCTTTTGTCTTGGACTCTGTTGCTCCCCAAACCCTTAATTGCTGAGATAGTGAAGAACTTGAACGAACCCTAAATCACAGGTGTTGAAGGCTTTGTCAGCATCACATGATGCTATTGGAAGTGATAGAAAACACAAGAGGAGGGGCCAATGAAAGGAAGTGAAATCATTGGAGGGTGTGTCCTTGAAGGGGATTTTGAGACTCCCTCCTCTTTTGCTTGCCTATGTAATCCAAATTTTTGACCAGCTCCATTTTGCCTACCTCTCACCTTGCTATGGGACCAAATCAGCAGGAAAGCATCGATGGGAATCTTCCACCAAAATAGGCCAACATGCTTCCTTTTAAGTGAATTATCTTAGACATATTTTTGTGACAAAAAGCTGAGTGACACAGTTCTTTTATCTTGAATCTGACTCACAAACATCTCTTTATGACTTCTCCAAATCAGGGCAAGAGTGAATGAGGCTCTTGTGCTGGTACTAACTGAACTTGGAAGATTTAAGTGAGTTCTCTGAACCTGCCATTTATGTTAATGTTTGGACTCATTCACCCAGTGCTAACCTCAGTGCTGGGAACCTAGGACACAAAGCTAAGCAAAGAAAAATGTAGAGAAATTAGGAAGTCACTGTGAAGCAAGCTGGTAAGTTAGGGAACAAAAGTATGGCTTTGATATTATGGTAGAGATTGCCAACTTCCCCCTCAGAATCAATCTACGTCTTCATTCTACCAATGAAATCTGCCAATATAATATATAGCTGGATCTGCCACTGCAATTTGTCATGGGTTATGGGAAGAGCTCTGATTGATGGATGAATGGGAATAGAAATGATATGGCTACTTGCTAGTCATGATCTTTACAAAGCAAATTTCTCTCTCCTTAACTTGTAGCTTCCTCTCTATCAGATCATAATGAATACTGAGACTAGTGAGCCAGTCTTAATTGTCTAGGGGCAAGTTATACACTTGGGGGCAGTAATATAATAATCCAGAGGTGACCTGAGCACTGTATGACCTTGTATTACTGAACTAGACCACTCAGCTCAGCACCCTGCTTGTTTGAATTAGTGTATTGGGGCCTCTCTGTTGTTTCAACCCCCCTCCTGTACCCTAATTAATACAGAGTTCCATTTGGAAGAATAAGTTACTATTCATATGAAATCTTGAATTTCAGGAAATGATATGGAAGTAATAGGGAAATAATTTCACATAAGGAATATAGCAGATTGAAAGGTGCCCAGACATATGCATATATATATATTGCATATATATTTTAATATTCTATATTTGTGTATTTGTGGATATGTATGCAAGTATTATATCATATATTGTACGTATTTGTTCATAGATACATAAATATACATATTTATGTACAGTCCCTACTTTGAGATCACTTGAGATGAGCAAGAAAGATAAAATCCTATCTAAAAATAAATCACACAGTTAAAGCAATTTAGTAACTTATATCAAAATTAAAGGAACACAATATATTTACAAGTAAATGCTGTATAACTATTTGGAAAATTTTCATGACAGGATTAATAAGAATGTCAGGACTTGGAGAACAGAAGATATATCCACCTCCCACCATTTATAAATAGTGATAATCAGTAGAACCTTTTACTTCCCTCCAGCAGTATACTATTCACACAATATTACTGTAGAGGAACTAAGAGTAGAAACAGAAAGGATTGAGAAACAGAGGCCAGCAGCTCCAGCTACCATAGCATCCCACTTTATAAATTCAAAAGGATCTCTTTGTCTCAGCCTTCTTTATAAGATCATGCTCAATTATTGCTTTTTAGGTAGACAATTCTGATTTCATCAAGTATACATATGCATTGCTATCATGCAAGAATAGAAAGAGTCTTAAGATTCTATAAAATCAAGAACAGAAATAGGAATTCAGAAGAGCCAGAATTCTTTTTTTTGTTTTATTTTATGCTCTACAGAGAGGTTACAGTTACATAAGTAAGGCAATGAGTACATTTCTTACCAAGCACTATTACCCCTTCCATTGTTGTTCTCTCAGTATCCCTTTCCTACACCACCTCCCACACTCCTCTCCATCCCTCTGACTGAAGTCATAAAGTTCATTTCCAATATACTGCCTTGTGGGTATCATTGTTGCAGTGGGTCATCCTGTGTCCTTGTTTCAGCATTTTGTTATTCCCTTTCCCCTCCCACATTAGATAAATGTATATACAAGATGCAGGGTACCAAAATCAAGTACAGTGACAACAGGAGATATACCATAGGGAGAAGAACATACAAAGGAAACAAAAAAAAGTACATTAAAAAGAACAACAACAAAGAAAGACTGTTTGAGTCCGTATCTTGGGGTTTGTTTCATTATGAGCATGTAAGATGATGTTAAGTGAAATAAGCCAGAATTCGTACACAAAGCTCATATCACCATTTTAACACAAAGCTCTCTCAAGCCTTCTTCCTCTTGTACTTGGAATAAAATCTGCTCCCATGATATGGCATTATTTTTTTCTTTTACTACATTCTATCCAATTCTTCCCTTACACACTGATGTCCATTCACTCTATCACTATTTCTACTCCTAAACTGTGCCAACTAGATTCCTGACTCAAGAGCTCTACCTTAGCTATTGCTTGTGTCTACCCGTCAGACCTATGCCTGGCTGATTCCTTCTGCTCAACCAGCTCTCAACTTAAAAATCACTTTCTTTATGTCCAAATGATTAACCTTCCGAAAGCCATTGGCTATGGCATACCCGCCATTCTGTTTTGTTCTCTTGATTTCTAAAATGGTCCTCTTGATATGTTGGTTTACTTATTTATTTCATCTCACACATATGCAGCATAAACTCTAAGAGACAGGGGCCCTGAACTTATTGATGCAGTCTAAACATCTGGACTTGTATCAAGCACATAGTAGATGCTCCACTAAATTTAATACAGATATCTTCAAAGTGATCCATGGTTTTACTGTGCACTAAGCTCATTCAATCAAAAAAAAAGAAAGAATCAAGCTGAGAAACCCCAACTACCTTGACTCTGCTCAAGAGAAAAAAAATGAGGACAATGAAGCCTACTTGAATCTACCTATCTTTCCATGACATATGTGAAATTAGCCTAAGTCCCTCCACCCTTTAATAAGCTTTACTAGACCTAAAGAAGAACAGAGCACTTACTTATCTTATCCCAGACCTTGCAAGGCTACCAGCAAGCCTTGGATCCTCTTCTCTCCCTTCCTGGTGGTTCTCAGGCTGCTCATTTCTTGCCATTCTTTTGGATGCGGTTTCCTTATTTCCTGTTATTAGTTATTACCAATCCAAACAAACACTTTAGTTTCCCCAAACTCTAGAAGGAGGTATTTTTTTTAAAAAAGCCATCTTAATTATACATAAGCAGTGGAGAATCACAGAGGATTCATTAACATAATAAACAGAAGTCTGTTCAGCATCCCACAAGCAAGGTTATATAAAAACAACCATTATTTGTTGTTCAGCAACTGGCAGATTTCTTTTCCAAAGTCCTCATCTGGCTTGTGGCGTGGAGGGAGTTTATTCTCTGACAAGGGGAGGCTTTAAAGAGAACGTGGGTGACTTTTGATCACTACCCAGAAATAGAGGTAGAACATTCTGGGTAGAAAATCTTATACCAATAATGATGATAAAGCATGAATCTGAGTGTAATTGTGACAAGAACATAGCTTTGGCACTAAGGAGGTAAGTGATACAATCCTTATTCTACCACTCATTAGCTCTGTGACCTGGGGCCAGCGATGTAACCTCTTTGAGTCTATTTCTTCCAATATAAGATGATATTATCCTTTGCCTCACTGGACTATAAAACGCATTAAAATATCTGAGCACAGTCTCTGATACATCCTCAAAAATGTTAGTTAGTTCCCTCTCTTAAGAGAATCATTTAGCACAGAGTCACACCCTTCCCCTTCTCTACCTTTTCACCTTATCCTACCTTGAGATATTGGCCTGACTGGGTTCTTCTAAGACCAGAGCTCTGGGTCTACAAGCCTACAGGCTCTGATTACGAGCTGCCTGCCAGTTGGCAGAGAAGAATGGCATGCTGGAGTGGGGATTGAACTGTTGCCATTGGAGATGGTAACAGATGCTTCCTGGTTGAGGCTGAGTTGGCTAAATCAGGGCTCTGTGGTTTGAGACAGAAACCCAATTATTTCCAATTAGGGAACGTCCACGACAGCTGCTCTTAAAGCAACTGCTCTTAACCCACTGCTGCCGACCTCGCCTCGTTCAGTTAACCTGCACTAGAGATTTGTGACAGCACTCCCAATGTGCATCATGTCAGGATTACTTAAATTTTCTCCTCTCTCTTCAAACTTCCAGTCCCATATCCCTTAGTTCAAAGGAAGGCCTTGGAGGTAGCTAAGGCCTGTTTCAGAGAAGGACACAATCACTACTCTTCCAAGGGCTGATGGTGTGATCTTCAGTGTCTCTGGTCCTCTGTTGTTGTTGTTTTCAAGTGAGGATGATAACAGAAATCACTGTATGATGATGAAAAGGAGATGCCCCAGTGTATAAATGGGGAGGGATCACACAGTCCTTCATATCAATCATTTGGCAATCCCTTTCCCAGTGAGCTCAAGAGAGCCCATGGAAAGAGAATCTGGTGGAAAGGCAAAAGATCTGGATTATACAAACATGTCATGAGGCTGAAGTCAGTGATTTTCACCTCTGGGAACACTCTCTCTTTCAAATTGAAGTGAAATTAATAGCAGGGTGCTTGCCACACTGAGTTTGCAGTTTTTGTGAGTGTGATGCACAGCCCTTGGTAAACTGTAAAATAATGTGTACACATGAGCAATTATTATTATGTTCTTAGGGCTTTTTTTGGTTTGGCACAAGTCTAGTCAGCTGAACGCTCTGAGCAAGAACGATCTGTTTTCTTTCCTCTTGGCAAAGAACACAAAAGACAGAACAGCTTCGAGAAACTGGGGCAGGAGAGAAAACTTAGTGCTCTCTCTCCCTCTTTCTCCCTCTCTCTCTCTCTTCCTCTCTCTCTCTATCTCTCTCTTTATCTTTCTCTCATACACATACACATACACACAAACACACACAAAATCTCCTCCACAAGTCTAGCATCCAAAATATCACACAGCTTAGGGAATGGCCTCATTTCTTACCCAGTCTCTGTGTCCTTGATCTCCATGTTCGCTGTTCATTGCCCAAATATAGTTAAGACCTAAATTAAGAACAAGTCCCTGGCTACAGCCAGCCTCATCACTTTGTATAGAGCCCTAGACTTGGATCTGAAGCTGACTGGCTCTGCCATTTCTTTAGCCCCTTTCCCTGCCTTCAAGGCTATCAATCTTCAAACTGTGTTAATTTGGAGTTTTTAAAACTTTTGCCACACACTGTCCTTCCAGTTCCTTTGCTATGGCTTCAGGCAGGCCCTCCTGCCCTCTTTCCCCACTCTACCACCCCGGGGGAGAACCTACTTTCATTCCTTCCTGTTCTTGCTGAGCAAGTTCTCTAGTCTGCAACTAGAGGGACCTTTATTAAACGCAAAAGATACTCCTTTGCTTAAAATTCAAGAGCTTTTGATTTCTTCACAATTAAACAAAAGCCTTAAAAACACTCAGGACTTTGAAAGATAGGGACCTATCTGTCTATCTTCTATCATGATCCTTTCTACTCTGTTAATTCCAAAGGTTCGTTCTGTCTCCATGAGGAAGCTGCTCTCATCTCAGCCTATTCACACAAGTGTTTCTGACAGCAATGACTCAAGAAATCCATTCTCTCTGCTAATCTTGTCCCACTCCCAGCTAATTAACTCTATCCTCGTCCTGCAGATAACCAGGTCAAAGAACTATCCATCCCAAGATTTTTTTTTTTATCAAAGTGAGTTATTCCCTGTACTAGGTATAGTCAAAGCCAATGGCATTTTCCTATGTGGTGTTTATCTCAGCTTGAATATAATATATATATATATATATATATATATATATATATATATAATTTCTGTAATGACACAATATCTCACAGGAGTCTGAGCTCTTAGCAGGAATCATGTTTTTGACCTCGAATTGTTAGATTCCCAAACAATATATTGCAAAACGATTTTTGAATGAATGGATAGGAATTTGAGCAAGATATGTATACTTTTTTATTTTTCTCCTTCCTCCTCTGCAAAATTGAGCTAACATTAGTTTTTTCTACCGGCTATAAAAGACATATGAAATAGACAGAAGAGTCCATGTACCTGGCAAGGGCAAAGCAAATAAATATTACTGCATGGATCCTCACAAGACAGACTGTGGAAAGAGTGTGATAGAAGTTGTCAGAAACACCTGTGGGACTTGGCTAAGTGTCACCATCGTATGTAAACTTCATTCATTCATCAGACTTGAATAATAACACCCAAACTGCAGAATCATTGCAACTCTCGGGTTGCTATCCACAAAGCAGCTGACAGCAGGTCTAGGCGCTTATCTGGTGTTCAGAAAAAAAACCCATAATAATGACCACTACGATTACTTTGATGATTACCGAAAAATGTCAGTTTCCACTTTGCCCCATTTCTTGCAGTCTCTGTTTTAGAACAAGAAAACTTCCCACCTGCCAAGTTTAGTAAATAATGCTTTATTTTTCCGACAAACACTCTGCATTATAGTACAATAAAATGTATACATTTTGTTATTCACTAGTTAATGAGTATTTATAAGTTGTATCCCTAGATTCCTTTCCTTATGGGCAAGGATTGTCCATGAATGCATTTTGTCCAAAGCTGCACTCAACTCAAGAGAAAATTATGTATGTATATGTACATATATATGGATATGGATCTATTTGAGAGATATCTTTAAAGTAAACTCATCGATTGAGATTTTGCTAACTTGTCTTTCAGAGTGACTAGAATAAGCCATAGTCTGTTTAGAGAAAAGTTATGATATCCATAGCTTTAAAAAGCTGGAGTGTCTTTTAAATTGACCTACAACTATGACTTTTTTGTGAAGACTTCTGAGATCTATTTGTGATTTGTCTCCAGTCAAGAAAAAATATATATAGAATGACATGGAACCCCTCCTGAACTCATCAGCCCGGAAGAGACTTCCAGTGCTAGTTGGAAGAAGTTGGTAAGCCCTTCCTGCAAAAACAAGTCTAAACTAAAACACTCTGAAGTTCACTCAAATGGTAACTTTATAACAGAGCAACAGAGAGAGTATGAAAATCAGTTTAGTGTTCATCTCTTCTACAATGAAGATTATACACACACACACACACACACACACACACACACACACACACACACACAAAGATAACCTGTCACTCCAGAATGCCTGTTCTAGACAAGGTGTGAGATAGCTGTTCTCAAATTCGGTTTGAGCTTAAACCCATGACAAAATTAACCCCAATTCTTTTTTTTATTGTGAAAATGCCATACAGAGGGGTTACAATTACATGGGCAAGGTAATTACATTTCTTATCAAGCATTGTTGCCTCCTCCTTTGTTTCCCCTTCCCATCCCTTCCCATCTGTCACCCTCACCACTCCCCCCTTGGCCAAAGTTGTGAAGTTCGTTTTCCACATAACGACTTTTGCATCTCATTGTTGCAATGGGTCCACCTGTATCCCTATTTAAACAATTTGTTTTTTCCCTTCCCCTCCACAAATTATACCAACCTCAAATACAGTGAAAGCAGGGGTTATACTGTGGGGAAGGGACATACAAAGCAGCAAAGAAATAGCTTATAAATATGTTAGAAAGAATTGCATGAAAGCAAAATCATTTGAATCCTTATCTTGGGGTTCATTTCACCTAACATCAACTTATCTGACCATTTCTCCTTGTTTCAGACATATACTAGTTATTACAAATAAGGGAACCTATGAGACCTATGTTTCTTTGGGCCTGGCTTACTTTACTTAATATAGTTTTTCCCAAGTCTTTCCATTTCCTAACAAATGGGGCAACATCATTCTTTCTGATGGAGGCATAGAATTCCATTTTGTATATATACCACATTTTCTTGATCCATCTTTAATCCCAATTCTTAAAGAAACAACTCAAAACCATGGGTCCTAAAACAAGTGGCTAGTAGGCAGAAGAATACTGTCATTAAAACATGATATCTAGAGCCACATACGTTTCAAAACCCAGGGTTATCACTTATGAACATAACAACAGGGTACCAGGCTTCTTGACTCCTGTAACTATTCTGTCAATGAGAGATTGGACTTCTCACTGAATTTAACACATTAATACATAAAGTATTTGGTGAGTCCTATCTAAATTTTGGTTTTCATTATTACTACTCAACAGATTTCCACAGGTAATTAAGACCATTCACAAGTTTTACCGTAAGCACTGATTTTTAGAACTTAACCTCTGAGAAAGGCACAGATTTACTGACTGCCTAAGATAATTACAAATAATTTAGTGTTCCTTGTTAAAGCAGAACCTTCATCAGCCTAGGTAAAGTACGAATTCGTCAGCCCTACTGAACTAACATTTATTGTGTCTATGTGCTCTTCAAATTGATATAAAATACTGAGTACAATTCTGTTTATTTGCTAAAAGTGCTATAAAACTGAATTTTATTTTTTTATTAGTTCCAACTTCCCAGCCATCTCCAGTGTCATTTGAAATTACCAGGAGGATTTGTTCCACATAATTCAGCATAAACTCTCTAGTTGGAGAGCTTGTGACTCATTTGGGTGGCTTGAAGCCTCCATACCAATGAGCTGTAGCAACATATGGAGAGGAGGAGGCTTTTGGAAGGAAATAAAGTACACAAATTCAAAACAAGGCTCTGGTTGAGGAGACCTTCAGTTCGAATCCAAGAATTGCATTTAACCCTGCGGTTTTAGGTCTACTAATTAGTCTCTGAAGCTTAATTTACTGATGTGGAAAATAGTGGGGTGATAGTGACATATGTTTCATAAGATCCATTGAGATAATAAACGGTTATCAGCTACGTAAGATAGCTGACTCATAAGAAGGACTAAATCAATAGCAGCTATTAATGTGAATACACCCACACTTGCATCCTAAATTTAAAATCTCCATTCTCTGATGAATATTGTGGACAGAGTTAAATGCAACTCAAATTTGGAAACCATTTTCAAAAACAAACAAACAACAAACAAAAAACGTCTATCTTTCTTCAAGATCCCTCTCCTATCCCAAGCTTATTCAATATGGGTACTTTTCTGTCAGTTTATACATATCTAAAGCATCTCTTTCCTAAAATTGTAGAAGACTTTGGGTCAAGTATAAGTTGACTGATAATTTTTCTTTTCTTTCTTTTTCTTATTTTTTTTGTCTAGTACTGGGTCTTGAACTCTGGCCCTGGGTACTATCCCTTAGCATTTTTGGCTTAAGGTTAGTGTTCTATCCCTAGAACTACATTTGTACTTCTAGATTTTTACTAGAGATATGAGTCTCACAGACTTTCCTGCAACTTGAACCATGATCCTCAAATCTCAGCCTCTTCAGTAGCTAAGATTACAGGTTGGAGCCACCAATACCTGGCAAGACCAGGAATTTCTTAAATTTTTCTGACCAAAGATTTCTGCCAGGCATATTTTAAGGACAAGGTACTCACCAGTTAACTGAGAACTTTTCAGGTTCTAAGATTGTTTTCAGTGTATTATACCTAGTAAAAATATGGCTGTATACAGAGATGCTATGTCAGAGGACCTGAAATGAAATTCTACTCATCTCTGAAAATCCACCTCAAAAGGTACCTATATTTAATTATGCCTGATTATTTTAAACCTAAACTAAGTACTTGTCTATTTATTTATGTAATAAGATAAATGGTAATACTTCCCTTATTATCCTCTTGGGAATTCCTTTGGTTCAGTTGATTCTTAAGAATGTTCTGGAAAAATGCTAATTACAGACCATATAAATAAATCCTAGAGAAATTATTGTTTTGGTTAAATTATTTGGAACTTGCTATATTAAGTAAAATTAAACAAGTTTTTGTACTTTTTTGTAAAAATGCTGTATAGAGGGGTTATTTACATGAGCAAGGTAATGAGTAATTTCCTATTGAGCATTGTTGCCTCCTCCTTTGTTTTTCCCCTACAATCCCTTCCCTCCCACCTCCACAACTACCCCCCCAATCAGACTGTAAAGTTCATTTTCAACATAGTGTTTTGTATATCTCATTGTTACAATGGGTCAGCCTGTATCCTTATTTAAGCATTTTGTTTTTTTCCTTCCCCTCCCCGAATTAGAGAAATGTATATATAAGATGCAAGGCACTGACTTCAAATACAGTGGAAATAGGGGTTATACCATGGGAGAGAACATATAAAGCAACAAAACAATCACATGGTAGATTATAAATACTGCCCAATAAATAAGTGGGCTAAAGACTTAAAGAGAAACTTCTCTGAAGAGGAAAGAAAGATGGCCAATAGACACATGAAGAAATATTCAACCTCTCTAGACATAAAAGAAATGCAAATCAAAACAACATTGAGATTCCACCTCAATCCAGTTAGAATGGCTATAATCAAGAACTCTAATAACAACAGATGCTGAAGGGGATGTGGCCAGAAGGGAACCCTACTGCATTGTTGGTGGGAATGTAAACTTGTTCAACCACTTTGGAAAGGAGTATGGAGGTTCCTCAAAAGACTCCACATAGAGCTCCCCTATGACCCATCAATTCCACTTTTGGGCATTTACCCAAATGATCACAAATAAGGCCATACTAAATCTACCAGCACAACTATGTTTGTTGCAGCATTATTTACCATAGCTAAGATATGGAACCAATCCAGATGCCCCTCAGTGGATGAATGGATCAAGAAAATGTGATATGTATGTATGTATGTATGTATGTATATATGTGTATATGTATATATATAAATATATATATAATAGAATTCTATGCCTCCATCAGAAAGAATGACATTGCCACATTTGTTAAGAAATGGAAAGAGAAAGACTTGGAAAAACTTATATTAAGTGAAGTAAGCCAGGCCCAAAGAAGCATAAGTCTGATGGTTTTCCTTATTTGCAATAACTAGTACAAGGGTAGGACAAGCAGAAAGGCTAAACTAACCCATCATAATTATAGTCAGATGGCTACCATGTTCTGATTAAACATCCTTATCCCTGGAATTTAATCTAAAACTATTTTCATATTACCAACATTATGAACAACAAGAAACAATCTGGGATCTTATTTTTCAGAAGGGATATAAAAAGGTTAGAGCCACAGGATTTATTTTACAGATGCATGCCCTCTCCTTTGCGAAAAGTACTAAAAAGTAATGGCGTATTCCTTAGAATGGTTGTTTATAGGTCCTGGTTACAGTGGGCTCTAATGAAATACTAGTCTCCTTTGTCCCTCCTCCCATGATAGTTTAGTGTTTTAGTAAGCCAGTCAAACCATTTTATAAATTATGTTCATACCTAAGGAGCCATTTGAGAATGTAATCTTAAAGGTAAACCGAACTTGAGAATTTTTAAACCCTGGTCCTGAGATCTTTCCTATAACAGGCCCAAATATATATTACCAAGCATTCTTTAATTGAATACACCCCATATAGTTATATTTCCTTATACTAGACACCATACAACCCCTAAGAGTTATACATATTTATTAGTTTAAATCATCCAGGAATGACTTTCACAACTTTTTCCCCAATCCATTACCAAACTATTTTTTACTCTCCCCAAAGATATTAATGCTTGAAGGTAGCCTTGACCAGTTTCTTCTCTCTGATCTTCCCTCACTGCTTTGAGGTCCCTCTTCTCTGTGCGCCTTTTCTGATTCTCTTTGAAATGTATCGCTCTCCTGTTGGCCCATCTGTCCCTAGTATTGGGGCAGCATTCACCTTCACCAACCTGAGCATCCTCCTGCTCACCCCACACCTCTTTTTCTAAACCTCTTTCCTCACTATTGTCTCTGCTATGGTGCTGTATCCTTAAATATTGTCTCTCTTAGTTGTTTGCTGTGTGTCCTTCTATTTTCAGAAACCACATCTGTCTTAACAAACTGCCAAGCATATTTTATCATCCAGAATTCATTCGGAAGACATTAACCTCTCCTGATGTCTTACCTTGCAGTTTTATTCTGCACAACGAAGGTGATGTTTGGAGAACAAGAGTGGAATCCAATTCCTGCTTTAGGGAAGATACTATTAAATCAACCTCTAGCTGACCTGTTGGGGCATGGTCTCCCTAAACAGTCTTTCTCTGTGTGAACATAACAAAATATGGGCACTTTTTTGGGGAGGAGGGGGTTGGTCAGTCGTGGGGCTTGAACTCTGGGCCTGGGCACTGTCCCTCAGCTCTTCAGCTCAGGGTAGCACTCTACCACTTGAGCTATAGTGCCACTTCCGGTTTTCTGGTGGCTTATTGGAGATAAGAGTCTTATGGTCTTTCATGCCTGGACTGGCTTTGAACTGTGATCCTCAGATCTCAGTCTCCTGAGTAGGTAGGATTACAGGTGTGAGCCACTAGCACCCGCTTTTTTTTTTTTTGTATAGAGCTTTACTTTATTATATCAAAACACTTTAACTTTTGTAATGATTAGCAAGTATCCTATTCTGTTGTCCAAGAACCAAAAAAAAACATTCAATGAGCCCGGAGCTAGAGCTTATATACTAAATTTTACAGTAAAGTAAAAGAGATGGAAAGTCATGTTTCTTGAACATCTCCATTATGTCTATATCGGTTTAGGTTTTGCTTTCAATCAAACCTCAAAAAATGGAATAACTATGATGCTTTTTACTTATGTTATAATTTTATTTATGTAATGAATGATAAGCCTGGCAGAGCAGCCATAACAATATGCTTAGACTAGGTGGTTTCACAATATAAATATATTTCTCTCTGCTTCAAAGTTAAGAAGTCTCATAGTGAGATGTCAGTACATTCAGGGGCTGTCAAATGTTCCACTTCTGATGCACAGACAGGTCCTCCATCCGAGGCTTGACATGGGGCAGAGACTGGGAGTTTCAGGTTCTTCCTCCTTTTATAAGCACTAATTCTTACCATCCACTTAGATTTAATTACCTCTCAAAAGCCTCATCTGCTTATACTGCCACACTGGAACTTAAGGCTTCAGCATATGTAATTGGATAGGATACCACATTGAGTCCATAAAGATATAGGATCCCAATGCTTACTGAAATGGAAGCTAAAACTTGGACATGACCCAAACTCATCCAGTGAGTGAGTAGTCCAAGTTTTGAACCCAAATCATTTTGGCTACAAAGCCTAAGTGCATTTCAAGGCTGATTGTCAATAAAGTGCACAATAAAATAGTTCAAACTTGCATGGACAAAGAACTTACTTTCTGTTAAGATGTATTTGTGCTCCAGGACTGGCAAAAATAAAGATATATTTGTGTTTTCATTGTGTAGGAGACAAAAGCATGGGTTGAGAATTATACTCAACCAGGATTGAGACTTGATTGTATCATCAAGAAACTACTTTTGTCTCTGAATTCCTCATCTCTTAAACAATTGGGCAAAAAAGTACAATTTCAGATCTCTGTTCTGAGTGGTTAAAACTGAGTGAACATGATGTTTTCTATACTCTAGTATATATATATATATATACTATGTATGCTATATATATACTATGTATACTATATATATAGTATATATATATATATATATATATAAATCGCTCTGTGACAACCATCTTTTTATATATGAGATCAAAGGGAGCTCACAAGCATAAATACCTATGACAACTTAATCCCACTAGCAAAAGGAGGAATCTGAACTCAGGTCCAAGCCTATAGACTTGATCACAATTAAAAAACAGTTTTCTTTTAACAAAATTCAGGGAGCATACATCTTTCTAGAAGTGTAAACCATAACTCTAAAGGTAGTCTTACCGACGCAAGGAACCATGGAACTGTTACAGCATTCATCTGTCTGTTTTAAATACAGTCCTCAACTGAAGACACATGCATTTGGGCACTGAGGTCAAGGCTATCACTTGTGTGGTGCACATCTGACAAAGCCAGAGGTTGAAGAAGCTGAAGATCAGCTGCTGGGATTTGAACCTGTGGCTCCTAGGGATGTCATGGGTATTACAGGGATTCCACTAATTAGGCTTCCCACTGACTCTGCCTCACCAGCCATATGTCATTTTTGTTAGGTCTGTACATGCCACACTTACACTGCTGATACTGTGACCCTGGAAAAAAACATTTATCTTCATGTCTCAGGCTGATTTACAAACAATAATTAATTAGGTCTCATCACCCCCTGATGAGATTATTATGTATAAACTCAGTCCAGGGCAGGGCCCAGGGAATTTTGTCATTAAAAGTTATAAGTTCAATTCACACCTTCTCTGTGGATCTCAGGCTACCTCCACCAAAGCTACAAGAGAGAAGAGTTGAAAGATTCAGATTGTGAAACATCCATTCTTTAGAAATATTGGAACTCTTTCAATGAAAAAATTCAGTCAGTGGGATGGTGGTCACTCAAAGAACATTAAAGTTGGGGACAGAGGACCAAGGTCCTTGATCTGCTCTGGGTACTAAATTCACAGCCATAATATTGCCAACATGACCTTGAGTAAGGTGATTAAACCACTCTACACCCCAAGGCTGGGTTTAGAAGAAAAGATAGTAACAATTCCTGTTGTGTAAACTTCCCAAATGACTTGGTCAATCATGTCTTTGGGGGCCAATAAAATGTTGTGCATTCACATGCTGCTATGATCTGAGCTCATGACGACTTTGTAGACATGTAGACTTTGTAGTTTAATTTCATTAACTGTGCGACATTATTGAGCACCTAGGGATCTTGACACTGCTCCTGGATACAGAAAATGCCAACGTGAAAACAAACGTACTCGGAGGGCTTTCTGCCTCCTAGGACCTATGCCAGGAAAACATGGAAAAAGAATGTAGAATTTTAGTGGCACTGGTTGCATTTCGGTAATTATTCTACTTTTTTATTTTCTTACTTTTTTATTGTCAAGGTGATGTACAGAGGGGTTTCAGTTACATAAGTAAGGTGATGAGTACATTTCATGTCAAACTTGTTACTTCTTCCCTCAATTTTCTCCTAGTTTCCCTCCCTCAACCCTCCCCCACAAGTTGTACAGATCATTTCCAACATATTTTCTTGTGTATATCACTGTTGCATTGGTCCCCCCTTGTCCTTTGTCTCACTATTCTGTTGTTCCCTTTCCCTTCCCTAGTTTAAATAAATGTATATACAATACCAGGGTACCAAAATCACAATAATAACAAAGACTATACCATAGTGGAAAGAACATACAAAAAAAAAAACCAAAACAATCACATAGTACATTAAAAACAACAACAATAAAGATGAAACTCTTGTGTCCATGTCTTGGAATTCATTTCGCTTAGCATCATCTTATATGGTCATATGTACATAGCTATTGAGCTATTTATTCTGCTTATCTGCTAAGATTATCCTAGATTTATACTAATTATTGCAAATAAGGGAAACCATGGGACCTATGTTACTTTGGGCCTGGCTTACTTCACTTAATATAATAATTTTGTCCAAGTCTTCCATTTCCTTATAAATGGGGCAGTATCTTTATTTTTGATGGAAGCATAGAATTCATTTACATATGTGTGTGTGTGTGTGTGTGTGTGTGTGTGTGTGTGTGTATCACATTTTTTGATCCATTCATCTACTGGGGGACATCTGGGTTGCTTCCATATCTTAGCTATGGTAAATAATGTTGCAATAAACATAGTTGTGTTGGGAGCTTTAGTATGGCCTTGTTTGTAGTTATTTGGATAAATGCCCAGAAGTGGGATTGCTGGGTCATAAGGGAGCTCTATGTGGAGTCTTTTAAGGAACCTCCATAGAAGGTTTCCAAAGAAGTTGAACAAGTTTATACTCCCATCAAGAGTGCAGTAGGGTTCACTTTTGACCACATCCCCTCCAGCCTCTGTTGTTATTAGAGTTCTTGATTATAGGCATTCTAACTGGGGTAAGATGGAATCTCAATGTTGTTTTGATTTGCATTTCTTTTATGGCCAGAGTATTGTGCATTTCATGGGCAATATGAACACAGACATAATGTGTACAGCTCTCTTTCCAAAGATGAGTTGGTATGTCTACAACACAGGATGGGATGCTAATAACATGTTATGGAAGAAGGAAGTAGTAAATATCTATTGTCTAATACTTTAAGTTGAAATATAATTAACTATCTTACTTAATTACATACTACCTCTATTACTCAGTCTAAGTCTCTTTCAGCAAATTGATGATATTTTTAACTCTATATAAAAAGTATGCTAAAGTTGATTCTCATACCTGCATAATATCTAAGTAGTCATTTCAGGAAACAGTTTTTGTTAGTATGATTTGGGGCTGAATCTTTAACTGCATCTGTTGTAATCCTAGTCTTCAACATGATGATATAAGGTGGTGGGAACTTCGGGAGGTAATAAGGTCTTGAGAATAGAGTTTTCACATATAGGGTGAGTACTACATAAAAGGAACCTCAGAGAGCTGGCTCACTCTTCTCCTATCACATGAGAAGCAGAAAACAGTCCATATCACAGGAGAAAGCCTCCTTTCGAACCTGACTGGGTGCCACAATAATGCTAGTACCCAAACCTGAGCATAATAATCTTGTTGCTTACCAACCACCCAATCTGTGGTACTTTGTATAGCAGCCTGAACTTAAACTGTTATGTGTTGAAAATATACAATGACCCTTCTTGTTACTCTATTAAGAGAAGTGAAATGATTTCTCACAAAGTGGTACTTTGCAGGAAATTGAAGCCCTTTGATTCCTTTATTCATTATTAATAAAGAATGTAATTGAGGAATAGCTTATTAATTTAACAAATCGGTGTTGAACATTGCTGGCAGATTTGTGAAACAGCACAGCACCATGAAAATCAGTTAAGCAGACTCTCATAAACGATACAACACTCCTCCAATAGAGGCAAAAATATCTCTTTAACCAATGGAAACAAAATAGATGTTCACAAAAATGATCTGTAGATTTAGTTAAAATAAAAACTGTAAAAATGTCATCCACAAGTGAATGCTCTATACACAGTATGATAGTCAATTTTATTTGCCAATCTAACAAGACTAAAGAATTCCTAAAAACTGGTCATCTTACTTCTAGGGATGTCTGTAAGGATGTTTACAGGGAAGACGAATATGCAAGTCAGCGTACTGCAAAGGGAAAACCCACTCTTGTATGAGTGGTACATTTAGAAGGTAGAGAGGAGAAAGCTCATGCACACATGCGTTAACCTTCTTGAACAGGTGCATTCTTTCTTTTTCTTTAGTGTTACTGTTACCGGTGGATGTCTGATTACATGCTCTCAGGTCTTTCCATGTTGCCTTGTACCGAAGACTCTCCAGGAGGCTTTCAGGATTTTGACCTCAACCTAGGCAGTGTTCTGAGCATAACTCTCTCATGCAGAGATTTCCTGACTCTTGGACTAAGGAAAAACTGATTTCCTGGCCCTATAGGCAGTTGTTCTGAGACTATGAAATCCCTTGGAGTGCAAGTCAAACTAATACAGCCCCTCTGACAAGCATATGCATTTTATTAAGTCTGTTTCTCAATAGAAACTCAAATAATACATATAGTTATTACAATATACTATTGAATAATACAAAGAAACAACCAGTACAAGAATCATACTTGTGTACTCAGAAGCATTCTACTAAGAAAAGGTAGCCAAACACAGAGCCTAGGCCATATGATTCTACTTACATGAAGTTTCACAACAGGTGAATAACCTTGCAGGGACGGGAATCACATTAGTGGTGGCCTGGAGTTGAAGCTGGGAGACTGATTGCGAAAGGAACAGAACTGGATTTCTAAATTAACACGTACTATTTATACCTATTTATACAAGGTAGAATGATATTTCAACACATGGATATAGAGTGTGGGCTGATCAACTCTGGTCATTGACATTTCCATTTCTCTATCATTTCTTTATGCTTGGAATATTTGCTCTTCTATTTTTTCAGTTCTTCATAAGATATTCTTGTGATCAATATAAATAATTTATATAGTGACCAAGGTAAGGCCCATAAATATAAGTATTTTTGTTGGAACTTGTTGAATAACATATTTAAAATGGAAAGATTCATCTTAGTATGCATAAATTATCTCTTACCCAAGTAGAGTTTTAAAGGATATACAAAACTTTTATCACCTTAATAGTTTTCCACCATATTGTTTCTTCTCTCACCATCTATCATTTACTTAGTCTAGTTAGAAAGAGGGCTAGAACAAGAACCTGTGGTTTTGAGTTCCTATGAAATAATAGTCTTTGAATTTCTGAAGTATTCAACTCCATATGAAAAGACAGCATGTGTGTTTTTTTTCCTTTTTATTTTTCAGTTGCTTTTTTTGTTTTTATTTTTGTGGACAGTGCCTGCTCTGATTTATCTTTATCATGTGGCATTTCACATGGCTTTGGGAATTTAACCAAGCCTTTATATAGGTTCTCCTTGTTGGTACCTTCTGTTCAGGTGTGCTTAAACTCATGGATACAGAAAACGATCTGGAGGTTGAACTTTCTCTGCAGAATGTCAACTTTCTTATCCCTCTCCCATATGGTCCCCGAGGCATAATGTCCTCACTTCCATTTTGAGCATGGCATTTAAGCCCCAGCTCTGGATAACAAGGCAAACTTCCTCAGCGCTTCCTCTGATCCAGCCACTATGTTAAGAGTTACTTCAAGGGCGTTGTCTGACTTATTCAGAACATGATGCTATCGCTCTGTTCGCAGGTAAATTAGAGAGCTGACACAGTTAAAGACTACCTAAGGACAACAGTGACAAATGTCGCTGTTACCCATGCAGCAGCAGGGCCTCTTTAAAGGACATGCTGGCTAGAAGCCAACTTCATTCTCCTGACTTATGAAGGCTTGGGTTCTGTAACTATTATCCAAGTCAGAGAGCCCAAAATAAAGTTGTGCAAAACCTGTGATCACGGGCCACTGGCAGAAGTGTAAATTCTGTAATTTGACCTTTTGTTTGCCCTGATTTGTGGAGTATCAGGCCAGGAGTCTCTATCATTAACATATCTATGTTATTTGTGTCCTTCTTTGTCATAAATCCATAATGAAAAGCAGTAGTAGCTATGTAATTTGTGAAAACTACTGCAAATGGTTTTAATTACCAAGTTTTGGCCAAAGGTGGTAAAACCACAGTCCAACAGGCCCACTACAACTCCTAACAAACAAGCATCAGTGTGAGGTGTTACAACTTCCACCTATAACACCATACCTGGATGAAGGGTATAAAACAGGCTGCCACTGAGTTATCAGGCAGCCACAACATATCCGCTGCCTTGCTCTACTCCAAAATGGCACCAGATACATGCCAGTCCTCAAAATATTCCAGGGCTTCATGCAGAAACTTGCTGGGAATGAGGATGATGGTGGAATTCAGTATCCATTCACCACTGTGACTTGACTGTGTTGGGCACAGAGGATGCCAGTGGCCCTGAGGTACGGGTGGAGAATAGGTGGGGGAGTCAGGCAGGACAAAGTTCAGGGCACCAGAAGTGGGGAGCAGCAGAGAACATATTTGGACGTTGCAGAACCACAGATAAGCAGTGACTCCAAGTGCTCAGCACATCTTCCATTGTCCTATGAGACTTCAGGAAAAAAAAAAACACCCACATTCAGAGATAACATGAAGAATTTAAGGAAAGCAATAATAGAGAATAAATCCCAGGTATGGATCCCTGTGTGTGCTGGCTTTATGTGGTGTCAAGATCCTGATGATTCACCCATGATTCCATTCCCAGTGGAGGACATGCAGTTCTTGTTAATAACACTGCATCTCAGATTTCTTATCTGTAAAATAGTGTTACTGCAGAAAACTTAATATACAAAATGAATTAAACACTTGGCTTAGGACCTGACACACGATAGAAGTTTTATATATTTGTGTGCATTAGCTGTTTGCTTATTATTTTTAAATATTGCTCACACAAATATCCCAAAGCCCTTGAATGCATGTCGCTCAGCAAATCCGATTTTACCAACAATTCACTGATGTGATTTATCATAATCATGCCTCTCTATTTAGCCATCTCTCCTGCTGCATGCCTTTATTATTAAATAGATAGTTTCAAAACAATATTAAAAGCAAATTGTAAGCAGGAAAAAAGTCTTTAAGTGCATACCAATACATAATCATTTCACTTATTGCTTATAAATGTCCATATATATGCATGTTTTTATAAAGCTACATTTGTAACATATTTCATTTCAATTTTTTTTTCACCTAATGTTAAATTATAAGCATTTGTTCATATGCTACACTGTCCTCATAATGATCATTGCAATGGTTGCATAATATCTTAATATGTTGATAGATCATAATTTCCTATAAATTACTCCCCTATTGATGGACATTTAAGTTGTTCCAATTTTTTTGGCAATAATAGCTAATGCTATAGTGATCATCACTGAGCACTTAGCTTTATCTTTTTGTGGAATTATTTTCTTGGGATCCATTTCCAGGAGGAGGATTCCTGGAGTGAAGGGAATAAATGAATACTTGTAGGGTTCATTTGCAATATTAAGCCTTTGTTTTCCAGGGGAGTGACAATAACAAGTAGCAAAAATAACACCAACAAAGAATACTTAGTCTATATAGAGGCTATGCTAAATTTTCAGCACATACTATATCCTTCCAACTCTCTATGTTCTTAAAAACTATAATTCTCATTTTATATTCAGAGAACTGGGGTACCAGAAGTTAAATAACTGGTCTAAGGTCATATACTGAGTAAGTTAAAAAAATAACTGGGAAAAAAAAACAAATCTAATCTGATATTGCAGTCTGTTAAGTCAGCTAGACACTTGAACATTCTCCTTACTTCTGACTGTTGACATGGCCAGAATTTTACATGATTTCAAATAATTTCCCTCTGGGCTCTCAATAGAGATTTTTCTCCACTCACAATGGACATATCCCTTCTGAAATATGTTCTTATTGTTATATAAGGAAGTAATGCACTCACAAACTGACAACTTGAAATAAAACCCTTTGAGGAAAACTCCTGAAACATAATAACAAAAAGTAAAAAGAACTAAATAAAGGGGGAAAGGATGTAATTCTATATCTTCATGCATTTATTCTTCCTTCCTACCTTTCTCCTCCCTGGGTCTTGCTTTCTCTCATCCTGTATCTTATGCCTGCTTGTCTTTTCTCTTCTTGAGTCTTTCTTACCATATATTTTGATTATTTTTATGTGCTACGTTTTACTAGAAGCTGAGCTGGAGTCTTTATTCTTACTGTGCTTTATTTGAGTTGTCATTACATGTTTTTCCCCCTTTCAAGGTTTTAAGAAATGGTGTCAGACATTAATAAAATTTTCATCCACTCTGCATTTGTATTTTGTTGCTTATTTTGAATGTCATAAAAATTAAATTGGTGAATTAATATTTTCTTAAAATAACCCAAACTACTTAAGAAGGTTTACTGGAGTCTTAGCTATAATTTCCATCCATTACAGAATAATTACTTTTTAAAAAGAACAACATCTTCATAAACTATGAGAGATTCCGACTAAGAATCTTACAGATATCCCACACACCTTTTAAGAACACTAATTTGAGATAAATTAACCATTCTTAACTCTGCATAGTTCACAGTACTAATTGAAATATTTTAGAGTGGTTTTCCATAAAAAAAATAGTTCTTCTGTTGTTTTAAGTACAATCTTTATTGTAGGAAGGGAATGCTTACATGGTTGCAAGAGAAACATCTATTGAACTGGTACTGTATAACTTAAAAATAACTATGAAGGAAAATAAAAGATGAAATGGGTTTTAAATAAGAAAGAACACCACACACAGAGAATAATATTGAATAAGTCTCACTCCGTCAGTTGTCAAGTGGAAGAATCATTCCACACCAAGAACACTCTGTTATAGGTGTTGCAAGTACAGCAGAGGCAAACCTCCAAGCATCCCACACATAATTCAGTGGTGAACTTTAAAACTAAGCCCAGCTGAGAAACCACTTTCTAGATTACAGTACCCATCTCTGGGGGGTTACATGACCCTCTATCTTTCTCATTCTTTCTTCCTCTCAGTTCTCTCCCACTAAAGCCCCTTACAATCTACAGAAATTTTAAACATTCAAATATATAAAAAGTCTGGGAGAAACTGTCAGCTTTTCCTTTTCACTCCTTTTCACAGCCTCTGCTGCAGACCCAAGTCTCGATATTTTATTTTATTTTATTTGGTCTGTGATATCCTGAGATAGAAACTTGGTGAGGAAATAGTTCACTAAGCACAAGGGAGTTGAGCATCTAAGAGGTGGAAAAATCAGAGTTTTCTGATAGCACCCTTTGGCTGTTGCTATATAACAGAGAATCAACCAGACAAAAAAGATAAACCCAGCCGCATTCTCTTAAGACTCAGATCTTGAGGGTAGATCCTAAGTGGATCCACACCCAGGATCGAACTAGGGGTTTCTGAGGTCAAATTATCCATTTCAAAACTATCTCAAGTAGCCAAACTCTGAAATTTATACAGCAACAATCATGTAAATTCTAATTTTGTTCTACTAAGATCAGGAGACAACTTCAAATTTGCTTGATTTTTCTAGGGTTTTTAATATCAGACACCCTTTCCAGTGTCCCATCTCCTTTCTTTATCAGGCTGTGAGGTTCCCACCTTCAAAACTGCTGGGTTCATCTTTGAACGCACAGGGGGTCCAGATAAATATTTGCTGAATGAACTGCTATGGGAGGCTCCATCAGGGAAAGAAAGTCCAAGCAAAAGGCCTGCTGGGAATCTTTCCCTCAAATTTTCAAAGGAGATCATGCAGCCCAGCAGGTCTTCACACAACAAACAGACTGCTTAAGTGAGAGTATTGAGCAGGCTTTCAAATGTCTGAGTTATGACATTTACTGCAACATTGCTGACAAAAGAAAAGCAAATGATAGGGGATACCTACTCAATTACTATCAGTAAGGGAGTTGAGTAGGCACAGCCATGAAATGAACTAAATATTTAATATAGTGAGTTCATGTACACAAGCATCAAGAGGCCTACCTGATATTTCAAGGGGAAAAAGTGGTTTCTACATGCCGTATAGAGAAGGTACTTACTGTGCATATGCATTTGTATATCTGGATGCATTACAGTTGCTGAGAGGTGTGAGTTTTCAGTGTGGGTCAGGCATTGGGATGAATGTATATTATTTCACTTAATCTGCAGAAATTATCCTGAGATAAAAGCTAGGAAATGAAGTTCCGTTGTTGCTCTTTTTTTTTTCACTTGAGGGAAAAGAGACCTCAAGACATGGAATCACTTTTCCAAAAATCACAAGGAAATGGTAAGAGTTAGGTACCAATCCAACCAGAAATAAAGCAGAAGAGCAGTACTTGCTGAGTCCTCTTCCAATCAGCCAATCAGCAGTGGTTTCACAGTGGGTCACATCATTGGTCTTTGAGCTTCTATTGCATAGGCCTCTGGTATAGTTTCCATTTTGAATGTTTTCTGAAGTCCATAGGCTGAGTACTTTGACTCTAGGTTATAGTATTCTTGGAGTTAGGGCTATGTTTAGGAAGTGGGTTCTAACACAAATTAGTCATTGGAAATATGTTCTAGAAAAAGACATTAAGACCACACCCTTCTTTCCCTGTCTGTGCTTTTTAGTCTCCATGCAATGTCTACCTTTCTCCACCTCCTGTTCATAGCCAGGATGGGCCAACTTGCTACAGGTCCAAAGCAAGACTGACAATCAAGAATTTACTGGAAAGCTCTGCAACTGTGAGCTAGAGGCCAAAACAAACTTTTCTTCTTCTTGAGTTTCTTACCCTAGTTATCTCACACACACACAAACAGAATTCAGAATAGGGCAACGGCTAATGTGTTTGTTTATACATTCAGCAAGCATGGTCTTCATCATAAAAATGTATTTTGGAAAATTAAAAAGGAGGTGTGATAAGCATTTATTATCTAGGTTTCTGGCATGGGAAATGCACACACACACACACACATACGATACACACATATGTAATGCTAATGACCTGGCAAGTGAAAAGAGGAAAGGGAAAGCTAAAGTAAAACATAAAATGGAGGCAGAGGAAAAAGAAGAAGGAAAAAAAGGTAGAATGAGGGAAAGCCAAAAGAGACAGGGAGGAGAGGGATGGGGGTAGGAACAGGAAAAACAGTCTTCCTTGCTTTTTTTAAGACTATAGAGCTCAATGCTTCAGAAGGACTAAAAAAATAACCTTAACTCACTTGCCTGGCTGGTGTTGTAATGCTTGAGCCATGCCTTCTGCCAAGCTTTTTGCTGGTTATGTTGGTAATGGAGTCTCTTACTTAGACTTTTGCGCTCAGTCTAGATTCAAAGTTTAGTTCTTCAGATCTCAGTCACTTGAGTAGATGGGATTACAGCGTAAGCCAGTGGCACTTGGCTAGAGCATTCTTTTTTTTTTTTTTTTTCCTCATCTTGGAGCTTGAATTCAGGGCCAGGATGCTGTCTCTGAGCCTCTTTGTGCTCAAGTCTAGGACTCTACTAGTTGAGCCAGAGTGCCACATCTCAGCTTTTTCAGAGTAGTTTATTGGAGATAAGAGTCTTAAGGATTTTCCTGGCTTGGCTGGCTTTGAACTATGATCCTCAGATCTTAGCTTCCTGAGTAGCTAGGAGTACGAGCTTGAGGGGCCAGCACCAAGCTCATAGCAATCATTTTTAAACACCACAAATATGCTCTTCAGTTTCCTTCCCTCATTCCACCCACCCCCTGCCCTGTGCAGTGTCACACTGACTCAATGAGCTGAATTCAAGTTAAAAACTAGATTGTTTGCATGCTCCAGCCATGCAAATCAGACTGAACTGAACAATATCCAGCTTCTATTTTTTTTAATTAAATGAGACAACCCTGTGTCTCCTGTGTGATTTCAAGAGAGCTCCAACCTCCAAACACACAGGCTATCTGTGCAGTGGGTCTGTGGCTGAGGTTGTGGCACGTCACCTTGTGGCCTTGAAGGCCAAGGCCGAGGCCTGGATCCAAGTGTGGAGTGGGAGCTCTGCCCTTGTACTGGAGTAGTGAAACCAATCTTGGCACTGAGGTAGCAGCATGGATCAGACAGCCAGATTAGCTAAGTAAGGTAGTAAGCCTTCATGAATAAAATGGATCTAATGGCCTTCTCCATCTTTTGAACATCTAATTGGATATTGTAGGAAATGCTTACACCCAGTGGTACTGAACATCACTGATATTTTCCATTTCCCTTATTTCCTAATTCCTTAGTGCAAGCCTTGCTATTGCTTTTTTCCCCAATCTACAAAACTTTCTGTTTTTCTTAGGAAAAAGAAAAGTAATAGAAATCCTTTCCTTTATATCCGATTTATAGATTGTCTTTCTAAGGGTTTTAAGCAATAAACACTAGCTGAGGATGAACTGCATGACCTTCCTGTGACTCGGTTTACTAAGCTGCAAGGACAGGTGGAGGACACTAACACTATGTCTTTTACAAAATCAATATTACTTCATGGGGCTGGCAAGGTGGCCCAGTGGAAGAGTGCTTGCCTTGCATGCAAGAGGCCCTTGGTTGAATTCCTCAGCAGAAAAAGCCAGAAGTGGCACTATGGTTCAAGTGGTATAGTGCTCACCTTGAGCTGAAGAGCTGAGGGACAGTGCCCAGAGTTCAGGCCTCACAACCGACCCCCCCCAAAAAAAAAGCAGCATTACTTCATTCTATCTATTTTTAGTCCTCTCTTTCTCTTTCTCTTACTTTCTCTCCTCCTCTTTTCTTCTGCTCATTCTTCTGCTCCCTCTCCCAGTTTCTTTTCCTCTATTAGCATCACTTTCTGCTGGTGAGTCAAATTCAAACCCTGAATCAGATTGAGGTGTTTACCTGAAATGCTCACAAACACCAGGCTTCCTGTTGCAAGAATAGGTTCCCCTTTTCCTGACTGAATTGGTTCTTTCTGTGTCCTCCCCTCCCCTCCCTATAGCTCTTCCTCTATTTTTAGATAGACAGTCTGAAGAGTCTTAATATATCAATGACATTTCTAACACATGTTAATATCTAAAGCGTCAATGCTCTATTTGTAGAAATGACTACTGATGTGATGAGATGCTTTCATTATGCCCATGGCTTTTATTATAAATACGATGAAACTGTGCACTCTTTTTGGAAAATTAGATAATAATAATAAACTACTCTCTGTCCTATTTTGTCCACCTATCTGCTTCAAATACGAGTTTTTATCTTTTTTGCTGTACATTTAATAAATTGCTTTTTTTCAAGTTCAGGGTGAATATCTGTGTCTTAGAATGGATGACAGCAGGATCCTTTGCGAGGATGCATTACGGAGGTAAGTGCAGACCCATGGGGATCCATTTTATAATCTTTGTAATTTCTCAGGCTCCCTGTGGACCCAGCACCTCAGAACTCTGAAGGTGGCCAAGTGCTGGGTTTTATATAAAATGTGTAGCTTCTGTCTTTTTTTCCCCTCTCTCTCCTCATTTTACCTATTATTGAAGTGCATTTCACAATTACAGGAGTTACAGGTAAAGAGCATCTGTGCCTTGTGGAAATTCACAGGTGCTAAGTCGCTACTGGGGTGTTTTGGGCAAGTCACTGGACCTCTCTGAGAGGCATAATTGTTTTCTTCTACAACCTGAAAAAATTTAGTGCATCAGCTTTACAGAAATGTGAAGGAAGACAGAATGAGATGGTGTATGTACAACATTTAGCACCTAGTAAACACCTAACACTAATAGCTATTATCTACTTTGTTGTAATCCTGTTCATTACTGTTTCATTCTTGAAGAATTTTTGTTTTATTGTGCAATTTTATGCGAACCTATTGCTCAGCTTATCCCTCACTGACTTTTGGAAGGTCATCATCTATCACTTCCTAACCAGTCCAAATTAAACCTCTATCCTCTGACCAACACCTCATTATGCACATGGACAACTATGCCCTAATCATACAGATTTTTACTCTCCTCTACTAAGGAGGAGTATGTTCTGGTTCAATATTTATGTCTTCCCCAAATTCATACACTGAGGTATAATTCCCAAAGCAATGATATTAAATGAGAACTGGAATGGTGCTTAGGTTTTAAGATTGGACCACTCACGAATGGGATTACTCTCTTTTAGCAAAATAGAATCAAAGGAGCTTATTTACCTCTCTGCCATGAAAGACTATAACAAGGAGGAACCAATTACGGCACAGAGAGCAAACCCTTACCAGAGACTGTCAGCTGATAACTTCATGTCAGACTTTCTGGTCTTCTGAACAGCGAGTAACATGTTTCAACTCAACCACTTTGGAAAATAGTATGGAGGTTCCTCAAAAGACTCCACATAGAGCTCCCCTATGATCCAGCAATCCCACTTTTGGGCATTTACCCAAATGATCACAAACAAGACCATACTAAGCTACCAGTACAACTATGTTTATTGTAGCATTATTTACCATAGCTAAGATATGGAACAATCCAGATGTCCCTCAGTAGATGAGTGGATCAAGAAAATATGGTATACATACACAATGGAATTTTATGCTTCCTCAGAAAGAATGACATTGCCCCATTTGTTAGGAAATGCAAAGACTTGGAAAAAATTATATTAAGTGAAGTAAGCCAGGCTCAAAGAAGCATAGGTTCCATGGTTTCCCTTATTTGCAATAATAGTATATGTCTGAGACAAGCAGAAATGGTCAGATAAGTTGATTTTAGGTGAAATGAACCCCAAGATAAGGACTCAAATGATTTTCTTTCTTGCTATTGTTTCTAACATATTTATAAGATATTTCTTTGTTGCTTTGTATGTCTCTCCCCCACGGTATAACCCCTGTTTTCACTGTATTTGATGTTGGTATAATACGTGGAGAGGAAGGAAAAAAACAAATTGTTTAACTAGGGATACAGATGGACCCATTGCAACAATGAGATGTACAAGTCGTTATATCAAAAATGAACTTTACAACTTTGGTGCAGGGAGGGTGGGAGATGGGAAGGGATGGGAAGGGGAAACAAAGGAGGAGACAACAATGCTTGGTAAGAAATGTACTCATTACTTTGTCCATGTAATTGTAACCCTCTGTATGGTATTTTTACAATAAAAAAAAAAGAGAGGGCTGGGAAGGTAGCTCAGTGGTAGAGCACTTGCCTTGCATGTATGAGGCCCTGGGTTCGATTCCTCAGCACCACATAAGCAAAAAGAAAAAAAGCCAGAAGTGGCGCCGTGGCTCAAGTGGTAGAGCGCTAGCCTTGAGGTGAAGAGCTGAGGGACAGCACCCAGGCCCAGAGTTCAGGCCCCACGACCGGACCAAAAAATAATAATAATAAAAATAAAAAAAGAGAGACCAAAGGCCAAAAATAAAAATTGCTCACTCTGATACTTAGCTACATGAAATCCTAAGCAGAATAAATTCTAAACCTTCTTGTTTTGTCCTGGTGTTTTCCTCTGCCTACTTGTCTTTTCAACATGTTCTCTGAATCTCACCTTCTCTGTAATGTTCTCTGTTTTATGTGGTCTTTATTTCTCATGCCCTTTACTTCTCATGCCCTCTATGATTACTCTCGCAACAGCAGTCAGCATATTGATTCTATCTTTCCCAGGACTATGCATTAATGAGTGTACACCTTCTATCACATTGGCCTGCATATCTCTGAATCATTGCCCAAAAATTTGTGTCATTCAAATGATTTATTGGGCATTTTTGATGTTTCCTGGTAGATAAAAGTCTTCCAGCTTGTGGATCCCTACTTGGTTTGTGCTAGCCTCCTTTGACTCTAGTGTTGTCTTTATTTATTAGAGAAATATTCTAGAATGGCTGCTCAGATCTGAAATCATCAATCAGTTTTAGTGATTCATGGTGTCAGAGGAGTTATACTTCAAGCTCTTATCTCCACGCCAGGCTGGTGGGACATTCAGCAAATTCGTGAGAGCAAAGGCTACATTATGCAGAGGGGGGTGTGGGGCAAGATAACCTGGCCTTAAATTCAAGAGCCAATAATTCTTACTATAATTCTTACTCAGCCAAAGCATAAGTGAGACACTTAGGGCCAGCAAGTCTCCCCTCTTGTTTTTTTCCTTCTATTTCCTATGATAGAAGAGGTAAACTGAAGCCAGGCATCAGTGGCTCATGCCTGTAATCCTAGCTACTCCGGAGGCTGAGATTTGAGGATCATGGTTCAAGGCCAGCCTGGGCAGGAAATTCCTTGAGACTCTTATCTCCAATAAACCACTCAGCAAACCAGAAGTGGCTCTGTGGCTCAAGTGATAGAGTGCTCGCTTTAGCTAAAGAGCTGAGGGACAGCTCCCAGGCCCCAAGAACAAGTTTCACAACCAACAACAACAAAAAAAAAAAAGAAGAGGACTATACTGCTTCTCTAATATGAACACATGAGTCATTTCCTTTAGATATCCAGCAGAAAATCAAAATTCAAAGGATTTACATGGTTGGGAAGGATGCTAGAACTTAAAGTGTACCACAAAATTTGACCTGGATTACTAACGTGAAATATAAAGTATTTCATGATTATTAATTTTTTTGCTCTAATCTGTCAAAGAATTCATTTGGTAGCTCCTTGGGTTCCCACAGAACCACAGGTAATTAGTACAATTAAAACCAGTTACTCTATTTTATCTAATGATACTTCCAGAATATTTTAACATTCACATTTAAGAAATAAATCTAAACTGTCACCGAACTAACTTGCTATGTGGAGACAACCTGGGACACACAAAATAATGGGAATACCAATTGCACATATTCACAAAATGGTTGTATTACCTGCAAATGGAGCTGTCCAAATGTCAAGAAAGAATAAATAATGAGATACATTTTGAGAACTGAAGAGCTCAGGAGAGAAGGTAAAACCAAAGAAAACACAAAAGAAGGAAATGGAGTTTAAGTCATAGTCAAATGTTTAATCTCAGTCCCACAATTAACAGGCCAACATCATTGAGGTCCAGTACAACACTGAAGAAAGAGTTAGACAGTCCATGAATTTAGAAAGGCAAGGAAAGAGTGCTATTTTAAAAAAGAGGATAGAATTGGAGCAGAGGTGGAGCAGGGACAAAGTATAGAGAACTTATGATAGTCTAAATTTAGCTACTTGAAGGTGATTTGCCAGAGGCTCAGAACCCAGTGTTCAGAAGCCCTGGGGCACCCAGTAGCACCTTGCTCCATGCACAGCTGCTTCCCAACCTAGTTGCCTTCTAAAGACACCAAAAGAGTGAGGAAGGGGGAAGGTGAGCTTTCCTGCTTCCAACTGCCCACAGCCTTGAAAGTGGACTGGTAGAAGGCGAAGGATTAGCAGAGACAGCTCTGTGCTCCCTCCAGCAAACAGCAGAAGGAAGTCACCATGTTGCAGAGGTGTCATGCTGCCTCCCTGGTGTCTTTAGGGTCATCCTCCCAGGAGCTGAGATTGAAGAAGTACAGTCACCCATCCTCCACGTAGAGTGAACTCCTGAAAGCACCATGACTTGCTTGTTTACATCCTATCCCCTTTGTTCATGCTTCCAAACATGGCCCCAAAGAAAGCATTTTGCCCATGCTTTCTTTGTCTTTTGCACTATTGCTTAAGAAAGAAAAATCAGTTAATAGTCATCCTCAAGTGTAAATGTGTGTGTGTGTGTGTGTGTGTGTGTGTGTGTGCTTACTCTCATAGCCAAAGATTGTCTTCCTTTCTCATCTCTTCTCTTTTTATTCTCCCTCTTCCTGAATCCCAAGAAGACTAAAGAGGGTCTTTTGAACATTCTGGAGAGGACACTTCTGCCAATAGCAGCTTCGTTCATTCCTTTAAGGTTTTAATAATGTTTTGTTTGTCTGATGCTTCCAAGACAGATTTGGCTTGGGGATTTTGGTAGATTGTAAATGGAAGTTGAGAAAAATATTCTGGGCTGGAAATCTTGAGTCTTGATGTACACACAAGTCACGATGAGTAAACGTGAGGTCATGGTGTGAACTGATAATTCTAGTCTCTTAGTGTGCAGTTCTCTTTCTCTCTGTCTCTCTGTTTCTGTGTCTGCCTCTCTCTCTCTCTCTCTCTCTCTCTCTCTGCTTCTCTCTTTCATCAACAGCTTCAAGAATCTAACTCATATTGGATACAGTAACAGCTAACATAAGAAAAATTAGGGGAATGAATGCAGGAGTGTGGAGGTAGTAGTGCAAATAAATCACAAATAACCATTTAATTTCACAATCATTAGTTCTAGGAAAGAGAGCAAAACACTTAGTGTCAGGCATTTAAATGAAGAGCTAATATGAAGATAGAGGTTTATAAAGCCATGAAACTTGAGTTCTATAGAGTGGATCACCGCTTGGCTTTGAGGGAATCATTTAAGGTGCCCAGCGGTGGTAGAACCTGGCAAGTTTGAGGAAGATAAAACCAATGGACATAGATGGAGCAAGTGGAGAAAAAGGAGCAGGACCAATGGAAACATGACATGTGTCTTAGAGAAGGAAAACAAGGGGTAGAGCAGGTACATGGGGTGCCCAACTCACACAGCAAATTTGAGACCGATCTTATCTAACATCTCAGGCTATTCTTTTCCCTGAATTTAAGTGGAATGTAGCATCTTTCACTCCAAACAGGAATAAAATCTAGGCATTTTGTGGAGTAAACCAAATAAATAAATCTCTAAGAAAGACATCCTTCAGCATCTTCAATAAGCAAATTGATTGAGCCAGTTCTTCATATCCACAAAGCACTTTATTTCATAGCTAAACCCATATCCACATTGCATCTTTTTCTTCTAGCTATTTTAGCAGTTTGGTAGAATATCTCATCGTTTTCTTCTATATAAGAGCCCTCAACAGACTTCAGAATTATTACTCTGTTTCAAGTCACAGTTTCATATCGCGATGTAGTAATATAAGATTTTTTTCCTGCTGTTATTAAAATGAAAAAGGTAAAATCTCTACTTGGATGTTTACTGTCCTTTCTGGCTCTTTATGGTCTATGCTATTCCTAAGAGTTCTAGAAGATTTTTTTAATTGTTAAAAAAAGAAGACAGAGGAAGTAAAGCCATTGCTTAAAATGCCATATGTATTAGTCAAATCAGTAATTTTCAGGAAGACAAATATGATATTCATATAAAAAACTTACCCAATACATACACTAAAGCACTGGTTTCACTACTGATAACTTGTCCTGGGTAAATAATCATCGAGGTATATAAAGATTACCAGAAGCATTTGAGTTCTAGCATTACATAAATTTAATTGTTTAATGCACTACATTGAAGGAAGAAAGGAGAAATCATAAGCTTGCCAATAATAGCAATGAGGGTGGTTTTGTTTTCTGCTTTTATGCTTTTTACCACATATGGAGAAATTCTGTTCTGTTAGTAATCTAAAAAAATGAGTTATAAATAGATAAGCTTGCCTTTATATAACATTCTAACAGCCATTACTCATTTGATCCTCATTGCTGTTTCTGGGCTTGGAGAAATGGAGAAGAAATAGAAAGCAGTGGGCATGGCTCAGGAGATAGGAGTTACTTGAACTTTCCCATAGTTTCCCTCAGAAAACAGTGGCTTTATTGCTGATCCTGCTTTGCAGCTCTTAGATCAGAAGACTAGCTAATATTCAGAACAATACTGAACTTTTCCATTGCAGGTTTGCAATGTGAAACTGAGCATGAGCAGTGAATTAGGAAGTCCCAACTTCCCAGGACTGACGCCCTGAAACTCAAACACAAAATCAGCCTGTGACTTAATTTGCCTTGCAGATCCTGTATGCCACATTACTCCCTCTTCCCAACTTCAGCTTCCATGTTTATTAAGTGAGAATGGTAAAAATTTCACAAAGGGTTCACTTATGAATTAAATTAGATAATACAATAGAGTTTTCAATATAGGGTCTGATAGGTAGTACTCTTTTAGAAGTTATCTGTTTACTTATTACCTATCATCATCACCTTTATTTTATTTTTATTTACTTTCTTATCAGTTGTGGGGTTTGAACTCTGAGCCTGGGTGTTGTCGCTGAGCTCTTTTGCTCAAGGCCAGTGCTCTACCACTTGAGCCACAGCGCCACTTCCAGTTTTCTGATGGTTCATTGGAGATAAGAATCTCAGGGACTTTCCTACCTAGGCTGGCTTTGAACCATGATCCTCAGATCTCATCCTCCTGAGTAGCTAGGATTACAGGCATGAGCCGCTGGCACCCAGCTGAATCACCATTATTTTAAATCACTAAATTCACAGTTTCCTATTCTAGACTTGCACAGACCAAAAAAAAGTGCACACAAGAGTACACAATGACTAGAGGTTTTTCTACTTCCCTCATTGTGCTGTTGATAGCTCCTTCATGGTGCTTTCTGGCTTTCTATCTGTTAGCCGATACTTTGATGATTCAGAGGGGGGATAAAATAACCATAGGGATTTTGTTGATATGGCATCCATCTCTAAGGACCTAAACTGAAGTATTGTTGGCTTTGAGAATGGGGAGACACATTCTTCCCTGAGACAAGATATAGAAATTGAAGGCTAGTGAACAAGCAAGATAAATGATTACACTGATGGCCCAAAGATGTCCCACTTCTTTTGGTTTTACAGGCTAAAGGAGAAAAAAGGATTCTCTATCTGAAGAAAAATCTGTCTGAGTATAAGCCCACATCTGTTCCTCTGCTTTATCCAGCTTAACAGAGAGCGATCGAGCTACTTCTCCTGCACTGGTAGATGCAGCACTATGTAGAACATATTTAAAATTAGATGCTAGGCCAATTATAGCATTCAAAAGAGAGAAACCATTGTTTGATTTATCAGGCATGCAATTTTGGAACAGGTAACTTCAACTTTCTGACATCTATTTATTTTCCCTTGGTAGTTAAAGGTCATATAATATTTATCTCATGTGGATTTGTGGAGATGAAATACATATAATCTATTTGGCACATGGGAGGGAATCAATAAATGGTAGCAATTATCACTATCATTGCTGCTGATTAAACAGTAAGACACAGCTGTTTTTCCTGGAAAGAAAGAGAAAAGTAAACAGATATTTATTAGATAATATTTAATTAATGGCAATTATATGTCATATGTACATATGAACACAGACTTAACCAATGTTTGTTGTGAATGACTAGTCATTTTTATAAGTTAATGATTTTAATAGTGGTTGTTATTATCACAGCTTTGACAATAGAACCCAAAATAATTGATAAAAATAAATTGTAAAATCAGGACTTAGAAGTGTTCTGTTTATATTATTTTAGTATAAACAAAATGTAATAAGTATTTAAGACAAACATAAAATAAGGCAAAGCTGAGGATTTGGGTAAGTGGTGTGGTCAACTGAATTTAGAAAACACTGGATGCTAAAATTAAATACAGCTTATTCATCCAGACTGTCAAAGTCTTACAATACTAAAGCTTCTTGTCCACTTCCAAAAGAAAGGTATGGATACATCCACATCCACACCCACTTTGTAGATTTCTTTCCACAGGGTATTAAAAGAGTAAATGGAAATAAAATAAGGTTGTGATAGGAGGTCTTGCTTAAATAAGTTTTAGATATGTTAGCTTGCACAAAACCAACCAGTTGTCTTAAGTACAGGGTTTCTCAGAGATTGCATATACTAATGATTCATGTGAATTTATTAAAACATGGTGAAGTGTAGACAATGCTTGGGCATTTAACCACAGATTGGCCTTGTGATTATTTTAATTACTTTGATCTGGTAGAACATTCTAAAGTCCTAGATTTTTGGTTGTTGTTGTTGTGTGTGTGTGTTGTTTTGTTTTTTAATACCTGCTCTATGATCTCAAAAGAACTATAGAAGACTGTAGGTAACGAAGACTGCTAGTTTTCTCTAATGTCAATTCCTTCACTTTCTGTAGTAATAAGGCCTCTGAGTTGTAGCTGAACATAAAGACACTATAGTGGGTAGCCTTCCTCATAAGGTCACGTTCCAACAAGAAGAGTGAAATGGCACTTTCATGTTCCAGATAATGGTCTATAACTTCTACAACAATGAGAAATGCTCTCCCCTTGGTGCTCATGAAGCTAGAAAATATTTTATTTACTTTTTTTCCTGTAAAAAGCCAAATAATAAACATTTGGCATTGCAAAAAGTACAGTCTCTGTTTCAACCACTCAGTTCTGGAATTATAATATCAAAGTGGCCATAAACAATATGGAACAAATGTAAAGAAATGGATACCATTGTAACAATAAAACTTTATTCATAAAATTAAACTTCTGAGTTAAAAATAAAAGGGCAGGAGCATTATATACAAAATAAGCCTGAGTGGACTGATGGGTGGAACAAAGACAGGTGGTGATCCAGGGAATTCCAATGCCAAAGAGCAGTGTGTTAATGACTTCTGTGGGTTCTCCACTAAACATCACAGGGTTTAGAGAAAGAAATTAACCCATGGAGACACCAGTGAGTAAACAAATAAACAAAGCCTCAATAAAGCCCTGCTTTCTCTCGTCAAAAGATCAGAACAAAGTAAGCCAGCCCAAAGAAACATAAGTCCCATGGTTTCCCTTGTTTGCAATGACTAGTACATGTCTAGGACAAGCAGAGAAGGTCAAAGGATATGTACATACGACCACATGAGATAATGTTAAGTAAAATGTACCCCAAGACAGGGACACAGAGGTTTTTGTTTGCTTTCTTGCTAGTGTTTTTAATGTACTTACAATGCACTATGTGATTCTTTTGTTTCTATTGTGTGTTCTTCTCCCACGGTATAACCCCTTTTTTCACTGGATTTGATACCGGTGTTCTGTACCTTGTATGTATATTTTTGCAATTTGGGGAGGGGAAGGGATATTGCAGAACGCTTAAATAGGAATGCAGGCTGACCCATTATGACGATGAGATGTACAAGACACCACATTGAAAACGAATATTACAATGAGGGGGGGGGCGGAATGAGTTGGGCAAGCAGGAAGAAAGTAATGGTAGGAGAAAAATAAAGGAGAAGGTAACAATGCTCACTATGAAATGCACTCATTACCCTACTCATGTAACCGTAACACCTCTGTACAACATTTTTTACAATAAAAAAAAGCAAATTAAAAAAAAAAAAAGATCAGAACAGAGTCAGGTTAACAAGACAGAAAACAATAAGGGAATGATTTTTACATACCAATCAAATACCACAGGTAAAAAATAAAAGTAACTTCATTACTGAAATTCCCCCACCTGAAGACCACATTTTTCCTATTACTCGACGTGGAAAAGGCCTTGCTGGCCACACAGTTCCCTGTGGAGACCACCGAGATGAGCTGGATGACAAAGAGCAGCAATAAGAAGTGCTCTTCCTTTGGTGGCAACAGAGGCTAAAGGGGCTTCTGAGTTTCTGCCAATCCTTGCCAGGGCAATGAGGCAAAGTCCCTTCTCCTGAAATGGTGCCAAAGAAGTTTATAATAAGAGCTAGAGCCGGGCAGCAGTGGCTCACGCCTGTAATCCTAGCTACTCAGGAGACTCAGATCTGAGGATGACAGTTCAAAGCGGGCCCAGGCAGGAAGAAGCCTAAGATTTTATCAGAAAAACTGGAAGTGGCCCTAGGTGGAAGAGCAGTAGGCTTGAACACAGCGAGGCTCAGGGATAGAGCCCAGGCCCTCAGTTCAAGCCCCAGAACTGTTAAAAATATAAAATACTTATTAATATTAGTAATAATAATATCATATTCTCATAATACCATAAAATCAAAATTTTAATGGAAAATTACTTTAGAAAACTAAACTAAAAGTCAAGAATATGTATGTGTCTATCTAGAGATTATAACATTATCTGAAAATGATCTAAAATCAGTCTTGATTGTTTTAATTGCTGAAATGTGAAATTAGGAATATGATTAATATTTGAAAATAGAATGTCTCAGCAAATAACTTGAAGATATAAAGATGAATTAAATAAAAAATTTTAAGTTGAAAAATACAATAACCAAAATTAAAAGCTTCACAGATGGGTTTAAAAGACAAAAGTAACCACATAAGATCCAATGAACTGGAAGATGGAACAATATAAATTTTCAAAACTTAACAACAGTTAGAATGAGGAATATGAATGGAGCCATAGGGACCAGTGAACCTAAAACAAAAAAATTAATATTTATATCATCAGTATCGCAGGAGAAGAGAAAATTGGCATCACTTAAAAAGGCACTCAAAGACATGATGACAAAAACACCTAAAAATTTTAAGACAGAAACCTTCAGGTACAATTAGCTGAACAAATTCCAAACAGAATCAACCCAAATAAATTATAGCAAGATACACTTCATATCATTAAGCTTTGTAAATCTGATGTCAAAGAAAAGTCTTGATCAAAGTGAGACACAATGGAATTTTACCAATAAGAGGAAAGTAAATTATATGACTGCACTTTATTTTTAATAAGGGAAATGTTAAAGGAACTAAAAAGATAGGCATGGTAATCCAGAATTTTAAACCTGACCAAAATAGTATATAAGTTTTTGTTATATAACTCCAGTAAATGTACTTCAAATATAATTTATTTAACAGAATTGAAATGAAATGACAGTATAAGCAGCTCCTGCTGGTAATCCTAAATACTCAAAAGGCTGAGATGTGTTGAGGACAGCAAGTTAAGGCCCAATTGGGGAAAGAAGTTCACTTCTAGACTCCATTTCCAAAGTAATCACAGAAAAGCAAGACTGGAGGTGTGGCTGAAGTGGCAGAGTGTCAGTCTAGCAAACACAACATAGTCCTAATTCAAATCCTAGTGCAGAGAGAGAGAGACAGAGAGCAAAGGAAGGAGGAGGAAGAAGAGGAGGAAGAGGAGGAGGAAGAGGACAAGAAGGAGGACAAGGAGGAGGACAAGGAGGAGGAGAAGGAGAAAGAAGAACAAGAAGAAGGAGGAGGAGGAAGAAGGGAAGAGGAGGAAGAGGGAAGAGAGAGAGAATAAAACTAAAGAAAAGAAATATAAAAATAAAGAGATTAAAATATCAGGAATAAAGATAGAATACCATATACAACACTATGGGTATGCATTGCACAGAAAAATACATCCTCTTTTTATGGACTTCTAAATTTTATTTGATAAATGAAGAAGATTTTATCCCTATGTGATGTATGTTGTATATGCTTGTACCAGAAATATTAATTACCTTACAAAAGAAAGAGGGTAAAAGACAGTAAAAACTGTCATGTTTTCTTCTCTTAAAATATTTTACTGACATAAATCAATTGTACAAGGGCAATTCATTGAGATATTTACAGTTTATTAATAATGCTCATTGATCACATTCATCCTACCTTACTTTCTTTTCCTCCTGTAAATTTCTTCATTCAAACAGGTAAAATGATAACACCAATTAACTATATTATTTGTATATAATGCAATACCACCAGCACCCGAGAAATGTTACACAAAGAGAAAAATGTACAAACTGTAGACAAATCAAAATGAAACTCAAAAGTAAGATTCAAGTAATCCAAAGGAAAAGAGAAAATAATAACAGGAAAAAAACACAACAAAGAGAAAACAAAGCTAACTAAAATTTGATTTAACTCAATTCATGAAAAAAAATCACATTAAATGTAAATGATGTAAATGTGACAGTTAATAAACAAAGATTGGCAGATTGGCTTTTTAAGTGTGACAGAAATGATAGATAAAAGAAACTGACTTTCTACCTAAAGATATTGTCAGACTGAAATAGAAACATTTAAAAATACATGATCAATAAATTATTGATTATAGGAAGCTTAGGGAGCTTCTGCCAGCAGATACCTTAGATGCCACAGAAAACAAAAGTACCAAACACAGAAAGGGACATGTTCTAATGACATAGGAGTCAATATCGCAAGAACATTCTACATCCCTAGATGTGCAATTCACCAAACAACAGCTTTGAAGTGTGAAGAGAAATGAACCCCAATTCATAGTTGGGAGTTTCAACACTCCTTTCTCCATAGTTGATAGAAAAACTGGTCAGAAAAATCAGTGAATATACAGGAAAACTCCTTGATACTGTCTCCCCACAAGATTTATTCAACATTTATATGGCATCTCACATTATAACAATGCCAGTCCCCTTCAACTGCACTTGGAACATATCCCAAGATGTCGACCATGTATGTAGATATAAAATAAACCTCCACAGATTTGAAATGAATGAAATCACTCAGATGTATGCTCCCCTAACAATGATGAAATCAACCTGCTGATCATTCTGTGAAAATATACAAGAAAATCTCCAGTTATTGGTAACTTCTGTGGCTTGTACTTGTCCTCTCTGAAACTACTCTTCAAGATTAATGCCCCGAGTACTGTAATAAGAGAATGAAAACTTAATCCAATTGTGGGGTTTAGAAGTGGAATTTCTGTGATGTGATTAGGACTTGATGCCGTATGCCTCAAGAGCCCTTACAATTGGATACTGAGGCTATAAGAAGAAGGAGAAAGGACAGAACACACTTGCATGGGAGAAATTTTCCTCTTACCATGTGATGTGTCTCAGGATACAATAAGCTAGCAGTCTATTACCACATTACACCTCTCAAACTTGGACTGGAACTGTGAGCCAAAATCAACCTTTTCTCCTTCAGTACTTACCCAGTCTATGGCATTGTGTTATTAACAACAAAATACAGAGTGCAACAATTTTCTTCTAAATAATGTATGGATTCAACAGTAAAATTCAATGGAAATGAAAAATACTGTGATCTAGATGAAAATACAACCCATTAGAATGTACAATGCACAAGCAAAGCAATAATATAAGGTCCTATGGTAAGGATGTAGGAGAGAAATAGCACAATAAATGCAAAACCATCAAAGACATCACACTAAAGATTAGATCAGAAGTCAATTAAATTTGAAATATAAAATGTATAGAGAAAAACAATGTGACCAAAAGTTGGTTGGAAGTCAGGAATGTGAATGCTTCATTTGAAAATCTTTAGCAACACAGATGTGACAATTATAACTTACTGGTATCATCAATCTGGAGAATATTACTAAGATCCTACAGACATCAAAAGGAAAACAAAGGAATATAACAACCTTACTCACATGAATTTCTCAACCTTGAAGAAATGTGCCACTTCCTATAAATGCACAAGCTATGCAACTTGGAAAAGATTATTTGAATGCCCTATAAGTAATTTTAAGAAATGAATACAGGCTACAGTGATATCTCCAGACAGAGAAGGCTTTACTGAGATTTAACCAAATATTTAAGAAAAAAATTATCAACTCTGCACAATATTATCCATAAAATGGAAAAAGGAGCATTTATCCATTTAAGAAAGCAAGAATTTCCCT
>NW_012267343.1:3215124-3217341 GCF_000151885.1 Dipodomys ordii | reverse complement strand
TCACCAAAGAACAGCTTTGAAGTGTGAAGAGAAATGAACCCCAATTCATAGTTGGGAGTTTCAACACTCCTTTCTCCATAGTTGATAGAAAAACTGGTCAGAAAAATCAGTGAATATACAGGAAAACTCCTTGATACTGTCTCCCCACAAGATTTATTCAACATTTATATGGCATCTCACATTATAACAATGCCAGTCCCCTTCAACTGCACTTGGAACATATCCCAAGATGTCGACCATGTATGTAGATATAAAATAAACCTCCACAGATTTGAAATGAATGAAATCACTCAGATGTATGCTCCCCTAACAATGATGAAATCAACCTGCTGATCATTCTGTGAAAATATACAAGAAAATCTCCAGTTATTGGTAACTTCTGTGGCTTGTACTTGTCCTCTCTGAAACTACTCTTCAAGATTAATGCCCCGAGTACTGTAATAAGAGAATGAAAACTTAATCCAATTGTGGGGTTTAGAAGTGGAATTTCTGTGATGTGATTAGGACTTGATGCCGTATGCCTCAAGAGCCCTTACAATTGGATACTGAGGCTATAAGAAGAAGGAGAAAGGACAGAACACACTTGCATGGGAGAAATTTTCCTCTTACCATGTGATGTGTCTCAGGATACAATAAGCTAGCAGTCTATTACCACATTACACCTCTCAAACTTGGACTGGAACTGTGAGCCAAAATCAACCTTTTCTCCTTCAGTACTTACCCAGTCTATGGCATTGTGTTATTAACAACAAAATACAGAGTGCAACAATTTTCTTCTAAATAATGTATGGATTCAACAGTAAAATTCAATGGAAATGAAAAATACTGTGATCTAGATGAAAATACAACCCATTAGAATGTACAATGCACAAGCAAAGCAATAATATAAGGTCCTATGGTAAGGATGTAGGAGAGAAATAGCACAATAAATGCAAAACCATCAAAGACATCACACTAAAGATTAGATCAGAAGTCAATTAAATTTGAAATATAAAATGTATAGAGAAAAACAATGTGACCAAAAGTTGGTTGGAAGTCAGGAATGTGAATGCTTCATTTGAAAATCTTTAGCAACACAGATGTGACAATTATAACTTACTGGTATCATCAATCTGGAGAATATTACTAAGATCCTACAGACATCAAAAGGAAAACAAAGGAATATAACAACCTTACTCACATGAATTTCTCAACCTTGAAGAAATGTGCCACTTCCTATAAATGCACAAGCTATGCAACTTGGAAAAGATTATTTGAATGCCCTATAAGTAATTTTAAGAAATGAATACAGGCTACAGTGATATCTCCAGACAGAGATGGCTTTACTGAGATTTAACCAAATATTTAAGAAAAAAATTATCAACTCTGCACAATATTATCCATAAAATGGAAAAAGGAGCATTTATCCATTTAAGAAAGCAAGAATTTCCCTTATGTATAAACCAAATAATTACAGTAATAAAATCAAAAGCAAAACAGAAGCTACAGAACAATATTCCTCTGAACATACATATACATTTTTATAGGCACAAAAATCTTTAACAAAATGTTGATAATATTAAAAATATAATTGGGAAATCTAATTAATTACATTAACTTCTTATCATCACCCAGTGTATTTTATCCAGGGATACAAGAAGGAGGAGGAGAAAGGAGGAAGAAGAAAAAAAAGAGAAAGAAGGAAAGGAAGAAAAAGAAGCAACACAACAGAAATTACAACAGAAATTAGTTTGTGATAATTTGCAATACAAGTTCATTGTTACTTATATTTTATTTCTACATATCCTGGAAAATTGCTTTGAAAGAAGAAAGCTCCATGCATTATCTTGGCTTGTAATAGCATATTTCCCCAAACAGGCCTTCTATTCATGTGACTTAGGAAAGATGAGCATAAAAAAATATCTCCTTTCCCTGTGCCAATGATTAAAACTTCCTTCAGGAAAGCAGAACACACTCAGGTCACTTAAAGGGTTCAGGAAGATCTTACACACCCAAACACAGAGTGGATACATAACTAAGTTTTTAGCCTTCTGCTACATCTTTTAATCTCAAAACCCAAGTTTATGAGAGGCTGTCATTCCTCTATGCACTTGCTCAACCATCAAAATTTACTGACCATCTGAAATGGAGGGGATATTTTCTTTTCTTTTTATTGTGAAAATACTGCACAGAGGGGTTACAATTACATGGGCAAGATAATGAGTACATTTCTTATCA
>NW_012267343.1:3211463-3213979 GCF_000151885.1 Dipodomys ordii | reverse complement strand
TCTCTGAGTTAATCTACAGTGTCAGTCTTTCTGATTTTCTTCACTGTAGTCTAAACTTTCACCCATTTATTCCTGTATTTGCTTGTTTTATGCCACCACTGTTATTAATTCCACAAGTGGGATATTAGTTAACTTATCTGTGTATACGAGGGCCCAGAACTGTGACTTCCCTATATTCAATGCTCCATACATGTTTTAAAAAAGGAATAAGTAGTCACTGACTGAAGGATCTCATCTTATTGGTTTGAGACTTAACCGACTCATATACTAACTGAACGTAGTCATTAAGTACTTGAAAGGTGGCCAATTCCAAATGAGCCATATTATAAGGATAAAATATAAAACAGATTTCTACCACTTAAGATAAAAAGAAAAAAAAGGTACAATAGCTTATTAGCAATGTTATATTGATTCCAACTTAAAATGATAATATGTTGGATAAATTGGCTTAATAACATAGACTATTAAATATTTTAAAAGTTAATTTTATCTGCTTCCTTTTACTCTGTTACATATCACAACTAGAAAATTAAGCATTTTTTTTCTGGGCATAGTGCTATACTCCTCTGATCCCAGTACTAAAGGAGGCTAAGGCAGGAGATTGTGAACTCAAAGCCATCCAGGATTCTATGGTGAAAATCTGCTTCAAAATCTTATTTTTTTTTAATTTCTACATTACACAAAAATGTCACCTTCATTGGCTTACTGGCAATATGCTTTGGTTGGAGAGTGTCTTGCTCTGTAAAAAAAAAAAGTTGTTAAAAGCAAATTCTAAGAAACACACAGGTATGATTGATCTGGTTAATACCAGGGCTTATGCAGAAGCAAGGACTACATGAAATACATTCAAGTTCTGGTTCCAGGCAGGTGGAAAGTAAGCATTCCAAACTGAAAGAGATGAAGCCAGAATTCACTGAGAAGTTTGTAAAGAAGCATGGTGCCGCACCCACCGAAGACAAGGACACAAGACAGGTCCTAGGACTAGGTTCCACACCCACACACCAGAACCCTTCAGCCACCACATCTCTTCCCTTGATGTGTGCCCCGAATGCTGTTAGGATGGTGGGCAGCGATTAATGGTGACAGCTTTACGAGCACTGCAGTGCATAGGGGTAGAGACAAGGAGCTCCCCAACTGCTCAGGAGGGACTTTTAAAGGCCATTAAATCAACTCTGTGATATTTTATGTTTCACTCCAACAGTCCTGGCTTCAGATGTGCCAATTTCCAGAGGCATCTGTGTGAGCATGCATGAAGCGTCCTGAGAATGACAATGGAGTGCCAGGATGAAAAATGGCTTCCGTGATGCTTTCCACAGGAGTCTTGGAGAATTGCACAGGCAGTGGGCTTTTACAGTGGATTTCCCAAGAAAAGGGTAACTCCTGTTGGCCAGGGTTCCTGGCATCTACTGTTTTGTTGTTGTTCTGGTGGGTACTTTATTTTACTATGCGCATATATGAGAATGTCCTGCTTCTGTCCTACCTTTGTGGGACTCAAGAATCAGTATTTGTTAATGAATTGAAACTAAGCATCTGCATGATTCACTCCAATCCTAGATGTCAGAACATCAGAGGTAACATGAGAAAACTGAGGTTCTTGTGAAGGAAGGGATTTTCCCAAGTTTTCATGGAATCCAGAGTTCAAAGGATGTAGTAATTACACTTTCTTAACACTCACTGAGCCAAATTAGAGCTTTGAAAAAAAATCCAAGGCAAAAATATTTAAGTAAGTGTGATCTAACATTCTATGATCTTTTATTTTTATTTATTTTATTTTATTGTAAAAGTGATGTACAGAGGGGTTGTGGTTACATACGTCAGGTATTAAGTACATTTCTTTTTGAACAGTGTCACCCCTCCCCATTTTCTCCCAGGTTTTTTTCCTCCTGACCCAGCTCCACCTTAACATGTATAGTTATTTCCAACATAGTGTCTAGTTGAGTATCACTGCTGAATTCGTTCACTCCTTTGTCCCACCATTTCTGTCATTCCCCTTCCCCTTCCCAAAGCAGGTAAACTTACACATAAGACAAAAGGTACAGAAATCAAAAAGAGCAACAAAAGGGGGAAAACCAAAAAGAAGAACTTAAATAAGTAAAATGAAAAACCTCATTTCCATTTCTTGGAGCTCATTTTGATAATTAGCCCCACTGCCGTGGTGGCGCCATGCAAGATTCCCGTTCTATGATCTTCAATGAATCCCTGGCCTTGGATGTCAACTTTGTACCTACTCCCTATTAATTTGTCTCACCTAAATACAAGTTGTCTACATGGCCTATACTCTCAGAACATGTGAAATAGGACATAAAATGCTGCTCTCCAGAGACTGAGTTCTAAGGTAAAATTTGATTGTGAGCCAAAAAAATAATGCTCAAATAGTTTGCTCTTTAAGTTGCATAGTGTTTATTGGCATCAAGTCTCATCAGAGATATTAATTTATTAAAGTCATATAATTTATTTAACCACAAAACCCTGAGGAGTCATACAGATTCTAGAATACACCATTTACACTATTTTCA
>NW_012267343.1:3208584-3210403 GCF_000151885.1 Dipodomys ordii | reverse complement strand
TCTAATATGTCTTATAACTGGCCCTTAGAAGCCTCTTATAGGACACCCTTACATGAATATCTGATTCTTCCTCTAAATCTGATGATTTTTTTCCCTATTATTTTACTGGATACAGTTTATACCTTTAGTTCTTATACTTCTTCTTCATCTATGCCCATCATTCTTAGGCTTTGTCACTTCATTTCAAAATTTTGAGTGTTTCACTTTTACTTTACTTTTTTGTTCTCTTCCTATTTCTTCATTTGTCTTATCTAATATTCACACCTTGTCCTTGAGCCCCTATATTCTGTCTGCAATTTGATCCAGACTCCCAGAGAAAATGTGTTCACAATGTTTTCATTTGATCTTTTCCATTTGAAATTTTCTGTTTTATTCTTTTTCAGGAATTGTGTTTTAGTGAATACTCTTTTATATTCTATTCTGTTTTCTGTATTTTTCAGCTATCTGTTTAGTCTTTTAGTTTCTTTAGCCATTTATTTGTGTATGCTTTAATTCATTGAGCTTTATGGGGTTTTTGTTTGTTTCATATTGTCATTGAAGCTGGGGTTTGACAACAGGACCTAAAGTTTACAAGGCAGGTACTCTACCACTTGAGCCATAGTTCTTCACTCAGACTTTTATTCATTCCCAATTTTGTTTCATTTATCACTTTACAATCACACTTTTGATTCTCTGTGCTTTTTTCTTTTTTGTGCTTTATATCACTTGTACCTTTGTAGGTATCATTCTGCTCTTTTATTTTTTTGCTTTCATATTTTTCACATTCTTACACTAGACTTTTTGCACCTGAGAGTGATCCATTGCATGTATGTTTAAATAATATGGAGTCTTTCAGTTGAAGTCTTTATAATGCTAAGTAGAATTGTGATGATGATGGGTTGCAATATAAGTTTTCCCTACTGGAGTGGGGTTATATTAGTGGCCTGGCTTTTTCCCACACACTCAGAGAATGACACAAGATATAGGAGAACTAGCTGTGGTCTCTTCTATTTCTTTGTATTTATGTTGATATTCTCTATGCTGTGAAGGGTCAGTTTTTCACTTCTATACTGCTTCAAGCTTGGAAACTTCCTTTCAGCCACAAGTCACTCTAGCACTTTTTAGCCTGTGTGCTAATCAAACTTCTACATGCTGCCCAGGTTTCCATATCTGTGTCCCTTGAAGCACTCAATTGGCTATGCATTAAGTGTTGCACTTATTCTTCTGATTGTAAGGGAAATAAATAACTCACTGAGTTCTGTACCAGTGAGAATTGAGAAACTGAGGGTGGCTGCATGCAGGTCTCATTTCTTTCAGACCAGACCCCAACAGTTCATAACATTATGAGAAGGCTGAATCTGTGGCGTATTTGTGTGGATGCCAGTTCCTGCACTTGGAGTTCTGAGCCCTGCTTGGCAGAAAGTCCACAAAGTCATTAGCTAGGTCCTACATGCTGAGCATTCTATGTTTCACAGGCTTGCTGTGAGTGATCTGTAGTGTGATCTCAGGCAGTGGGACTTGCTTTAACCAGGGAGCATGGAAGCCACAGAATCTCAGGCCCTTAACTGACTGTGCTCCTGCTGCCTCCTTGAATTCTCATCTTGCCTACATTTTAATTCCTTCCCAATTGATGGACACTTCTCATTGCTGGCTCTTGACCATTCTGTATTTTTCCAGGCCCTTTGGATGTAGCTTAATCTCTAGCCTTGCTGCAGGTTCATCATGGTTTCAGGGTACCTGCAAAGAACTAATGCAGACTTATCTCTTTGGGATCTCCTGCAATCTTAGTTTTGTACAAGTAGACATGCATATCCACTTTATGAACTGTCCTTCATGCCTA
>NW_012267343.1:3178202-3206754 GCF_000151885.1 Dipodomys ordii | reverse complement strand
GGCAGTTTTAACGCCTCAGATGCAGAATCTGTGAACAAATTGCTTTGCCACCTGCCTGCTCTCAACCTTTCACTACTGACTGTGAATCTTGTGTTCTGTCTATTGCTGATTTATATTTAATGTAAAAAAATAAGAATGTGAACATTTATGAGTGAAATTAATGCTCACATACTGGAGACCCATTGTGGCATCAAGAGCAGAGTAAAGTCAGGAATGAAGGAGGGGGCTCTTCTCAGTAACCAACATGAGCCTCAGGTATAGATGAGGCCAGTACAATCAATTCCAAATCATATTCCACTAGAACCAGAGATGAACACAAAGAGAATCAATAGGATTTTATCACTACATAGAACCAAGCAGGAACCACCAACAGTAAGTAGAGGAGCATAGCTACTTTGTGATTTGGATGTAATAATCAAGGTTTGTCTCCTTTTGTCTCCATCTCTACTCTTTAACTCCGATGGTCTCTATATTTCAAAAGGCCACATATCAAAGCAGAATTTTCATTCTATCAACTCTGAATACTCAAACTAATGAGTTTGACTATTGTGAGTTCCTTGATTTGCCAGTCCAGTTGAACCCAGATTTCTTTCCATGGCTTTCCATTTTTAAAGTCTGTTTGGTATTAGCTCCAAATCAAACATACTCTATGTCCCAGGGACATCTTAGTAAATGGGAAAAGTGAAGGACCATTTTAAACAATTGTGTGTTGTACATCTGCATGTTTGTATGTGTCCATGTACATTCTACTGAACATTTGTGTGAATGTGCATTAGTGAGTGAGTGTGTGTATGATGATTCACAGAGAGGAAAGACACTTAGGAAATAGTGTAAATTCATGTTCTCTCTATACTAACTTGCTACCAGCAATGACAAATGCAATCATTAATTACTTAAGACAGTATTTATGTTGGTATCCAGCACTGAGGTACTATAGAAGGAAAGGAATTTTCCATGTGAAGCATAACCTTGGAATAGTAACAAAATGTTCCAAATTTTTTGTCCATTTCTTCATTAATGCAAACCAATCAGTGTCTAGAAGTACATAATGGTGATTAGTTGTAGCATGCTTAAATACCACCTATAATGGAGAGCTCACTACCTTGGAAAGATTTCTCACTACCATTTCATGGATGAAATGTTTCCTTGGAACAGCTCCCACAGTTCTTAATTATCTGAAGTGTCAAAGGACCATGATGAAGTTTTGTATCTGTCCTCAGGTCTCTAACAAATTAAAAATAAAAGGTTTTATAGGATCAAGAAACAGCACAAACATTGCTTCTAAAATACTAAGAAATTATTGGGAAATAAAATTCAAGAAACATGCCAATGAATATCAACCATTCCATGTTTACTACTGACCAGCTTATTTGGAATTCAAAGCAGGTTAGTTGTCATTTAGAGCTTCCTTTACCTCATCCCTGAATTGACTTTATCCTTTCATTATTAGCAGTGTTGGGCCATTTTCTACCCTACCTTCTGATGCCAGGCTGGGTCACAGGTTTTGTGATCTTACTGATGGGAGAATGAAGATGAATTGATAGTATGAACAGTCTCATTCTGAAATACAGAGAGCTTGGCCTGATCTTACCTTATCCTTCGTTCAAATTAAGTAAATATATGGCCATTGTGTGATTAAGAGAAAGAATAAAAACATAAGGAAATGGTAGTCTATTTTACACTAGGGGCAGTGAAATTGAGAGGTCTTCCCTTAGGAGACACATGATCCTGTTCTCTATTGGTTAATTGCCAACCACTTTTTGACTATCCTTACTTAGTTATAATACTTAGTGTAACACCCCTGACATTCAACATGTAGTTTACATTTCTCTTTTGCTTTTGAGACAGTGTAGAGAAAACTGTGTAAGCAGAGAAGAGTTCAGTAGGAGAAACGGAGGTCCAGAGTGGTTTCAGTAGTATCCTCGTGAGCCACATCAAATGGAGATGTGGACTTGACCATCCACCGTTGTTTCTCCCCCAGGTCTCCTTATAGCCATATTGCTTCACTGATTGAGAACCAGTACCAGAGTAAGCTGCTATTACATTATCATCTGTCAAATGAAATAATGATTCTGAGATCCTGGCAACTCGAGTCAGATGAAAACTGGCACCCCCAGGAGAAGAGACCATTTGGCTCACCACAGTCTCTTAATCCATCCTGCCTTCTCCCTCCCCCTTTCAGGGCATGGGGAGAGTTACAATGCATCTCTTTTGCCTTAACAAGTAAGTAGGTGGTGAAAGCAGCCTACCAAGAAAGCAAGATGGAAAATTGGGTGTTTTTTTTTTAAAGGAAGCTTTTAATCAAAGAGAAAAAGGAAAAAATGTTGGGGGAAAAAGATATAAAGAAAAAAGTATAATGGACTTTTTAATAAAAGGTTTTTTGTTGCTAGGGCTGAGATGGAGACCAAGGGGAAGAAGGATATAGCCAGGCCTCATTAAAGGAATCATCTGCCTTGTATACCCTTGGTGGTGGGTGGCTTCCATGGGCATGTTGTTCAATTGGCCTGGTTTTGCAGCCAATTGGAACTGTGGCACTAAATATGATCTATTTTAAATGTAGTGCAGTTGAATTATTTAATTCGAAATTTAGCTGGTGCCACAGGCACTGCAGCAGGAACAAGAAAAATGAACAAAATTATTTCATTGGAAAACGGTTTAATTTTTAATTATAAGAAGGGGCTCTTTGGGATAATGAGGCGATTGGCCCAGAAGAGCTCCATTTCCAGGATTCATGTGGGTCCTGATAGGCACTTAAGGGTGTTTGATTATGTGGTCCTGGTGTTCGTTACTGAGTCAGAGAATTGAGAGAGAGCAGGCACAAACATCATAACTATGACAATAGATCACTCTCTAGCATTCTCTTTTCCAGCCCCACCATACACCTTATCATACACTAAGTATTCTTGAATGTAAAGCAAGAATGTGAAACAGATCTGTCTGGAGCATAGATACCAGTGAAATGGAACAGAAAGAATAGAGGGGGTGAAGAAATGTGGAGGTGGTCAAATGTACTGTTACCTATGTGAAAATAGACCACTGAAAGTGACTGATACTGGTGGGGATGGGCAACGACAAAGAGTGAGGGAGAGAGAGGAAAGGGGTGACTACAGTCATGGTATATATGCGGTCATGGTATATTGATTCTAATTATAAATCATGTGTGTGTGTGTGTGTGTGTGTGTGTGTGTGTGTGTGTGTGTGTGTGTGTGTAGAGGAGCATTGATAAATGTAACTCATGTTTGTGTAGAGGAAATTCACACTGATTTTCTCCATAGTTGTAGATACTATTAGGCAACCTCAACAGCCTTTTGTTTTCATATAAAAGTCACATGAGCCAGACATCAGTGGTTCTTGTCTGTGATACTAGCTACTCAAGAGACTGAGATCTGAGGATTATAGTTTGAAGTCAAGCCCAAGCAAGAAAGCTCATGAGATTCCAACCTCCAATTAACCAGTAAAAATCCAGAAGTGGAGCTGTGGCTCAAAGTAGTAGAGTTGTAGCCTGGCATTGTGCTTTTGAATTGGAGATGCAACCTCACAGACATTTCTGCCTGGGCTGGCTTTGAACCACAAACCTCTAGGTCTTAGCCTCTTGAATAGCTAAGGTTATAGGTGTGATCCAATAGGATCGAGCTCATTTAGTAACATTTTTGATGGTCTGTTAAGATCACTTAGAGATTTCACAAACCTATATTCAAATTCAAACATTCAGTTCCCTAAACTTCTAGCCTTAGAAAAGTTCATTCATTTCCCTAAGACACGTTATCTTAAAATGGAGAGAATATCATTTACATCAGGATTTGCTTAGAAAATTCAATATACTGTTTCTTCATTTAAGTATTTGAAAGTCTGATTACAAAGTAGGTATTCAAAAACTTAGTTTCATCCTCACCAGCATTGTCTTCATCCTCATCTCTGTCTCCAGTTTCCCTATCATGCTATGCTAGACTCTCCTAGACACTGGCAGTGTGAGGATGAATGAGAAGCAGTTCCTAATGTTAGATGGAAACCTGCATGCATCAGTGTATTGCAGCACTCACAATGGCCCAGTGATGGGTTAAAGTTTATGCCAATCAGCAAATGCAAGGGTACAAAAAATGTATGCATCCACAATACAGGTCAAGGAAGAATAAAATTATGACATTTGTGGAAAGAAAAAAATGGAATGGACTAGAGATCACACCTTAAGTGAAATATTCCAGACTCAGAAATACAAATATTACATGTTTGCTCTTGCATACAGAATCTAGATTTTAAAAAGAAAATGTGACATGGAAGGGGGACCATCGAGATAGACAAGGGAATTGATGAGAAAGCAGGCAAAAGATAGTAGTCCAAAATATTAAAGAGGTAATACATGTCGAGGTTGCTCAGAGGAGACCACCACATGGTTCAGACGGAAGAAAGTTTATCAGGAAAACCAAGACGTTGGCCTGAACCAGATGTAGAGAGAGGTGTACAGAGAGAGGTATAGTGAATAGAAGCCTGATTAACAGTGGAGAGACATAATAAAAGGAAAAGTGAGGAAGAGGAAGAAGAGGAAGAGAAACAGAAGGAGGAGAAGGAGGGGTGGTCACAATGGATGCAGAAGTGACCTTGGAGCCTGAGGTCCTTTTTCTGACTCACAGTCAGATGATTGTACAAGTACTATCACAAGTTTGTAGGAAGAGCACTGAGACTTTAGGGGGAAAAAAGCAACAGTACATGAGGGTAAGAGGACTTACCCAAGACCATCCAAAGTATTCTCCTTCTGACTAGGATCAGGAAAACCCTGTATTCCCACTGTGTGTTATGAAAATCATTTTAAAGCTATCCTAAAAAAGTATGTAAAATTAGTATCATAACTCTAACCTCTAAAAGCTGTCCTGTTTCTTGTGTTTCCCCACACTTCAGGACTACTGAAGGAAGAAGATTGCTTTTTTCCTTTTCTTATTTACAACACAACCTGGATTTGGTTTCAAATGGTGTAAATAAAGACACATGTCCACACATATCTGTGTGTAAGCATAGAAGTGCAAACCTGTGTGCATCAATCAGCCTATGAAGCCAGACAAAGAAATACACATTCAGTCTTTAGGCACACTTTAGTATATGCAAAGTGCACAGGCATACACATACCACGTGCACATCCATATGTGGCCACGCGTATATTTATACTCAGGCATTCATGTGTCCAAACACACATCTACACTGATACATATGCACAGAGGGTATTTTGACAACACTGTGAACAGCTCCAGCAGCAAACAGTGTGGTGTTTCCTGTAATGTAATCCAACGATTGTCATTTCATTTCAGCTCGGGTTCGGGAGGGGCTGAGGTTCCAGCTGCACTGCCGCTTTATCTCTTCATCTTTTTAGTCATCTGAAACATCAATATTCTACATGCTCTGTATTACTGGAAACACACAATATGAACTAACAAATGAACAGAAGTGTGATACATCAAGAACAGGACTTACTAATGATTCTGAAACATCAGCCCATAACAACTCTAGGAGCATATTGAAGATGCCAGTCATGAGTTTTCAGTCTCTGAGACTTTGACTTACTCTCCAGTGGGGCTCAGCAATCTGCATTTAACTAGCTTTATGAGTTCACAGAATGCCTTTGAAGAGAACTAAGTCAGACATAATCAGAACCTCCTCTTTTTCCAAAAGAGGCAATCAGAGTTCTATGATGCCTTTCCTTTACCATTAATGGCTATTAATGGTAACATAGTCCTTGAAGCACAGATCTTGTCAATATGTGTCACCAAATTATTTTGTCTTTGTAAATCTCTCTTTCATTTGCATATCAGAAATACATTTGAATTTTTATTTGAAAGCAACTTACATTTTCAGACAAGTGACATAAGTATATACATTCGATTTTGTTTTATACAGAATATCAAGTTTTCCCACTTGAATATGGCAGGTGAAGGGTAGTCAGGCCAGAAGGAAGCCACATTCTGCACACAATGTGTATCTCACATAGGTGGCACTGGAAACACGCGTTTACCACCTACACATAAATCAGATCAAGTGACAGTAAATAGTGAGAGGCAAAAGAGAAGTCTTTGGGTTCACCGGAGCCAAGAAGCAACCAAGACATGAACAGGAGTCAGTGCTGTCCCCTCACTCACTCTCATGCTTTCTTTCTCTCCCTTTTCTGTTTTTCTCTCCCTCCCTCAGTAGCATTTGAGTACATGTGAACAACAAAGAGTAAACAATAAGAGTGTGGAAGTACAGAATGCTATTCGCCTCTATTGAAAGAGGAGGTAAATGGATTGGAAAGAGAGTGTTTAAGGATAGGTACTGTGTTTGAGTGTTGTTACCAGATGGGGCTGAGATTGAATCAAATGACAGAAAACTTTACTAGAATTGTGAAAACAAATAGTAGTTTATTATCTATCAGCTATCTATCAATTGCTCTGTCATCCATCTATCAATCATCTATCATTTATATGTCTATCTACGCATCATCTGTCATCTAATCTGAATCATTTATATATTTATGTATTATCTTTCTCTCTCTGTCTCTGTCTTTCTCTATCCATCCATCTATCTATCTATCTATCCATCTATCTGTCTAACTATCTAACTATCCATCTATCTATCTGTCTGTCTTTGCTAAATGAAGTTCCGGAGTTACAAATACTGTTAATTGCACAAAGATACTGATATTGGCATGTATTGGCATATGTATATGTATATGTATATATATATATATATATATATATATAAAGAATTTTCATGGCTCTTTGCTAATATCTATCACTTCCTGCTCTCAAAAATGCTGTTGAATCTCCAGTCATTTTATTTGATCTTAAAGTGAGGGAAAAAAGACTGGAAAAACTGACCACTTTCAGTTTTATTTGCTTCTTTCATCAAGAAACACAAACCCTCCCAGAAAATTTCCAAAGGCTACAGTTTATATACAACCCTGGCAGAGTACATGGCTGGGCATTTATGTTTAGAGATAAGATGAATTGTGCAGCAAAGTCGAAGGCTTGGACTTTTCACACTCAAGTGATAACAGAAAAGAGAGAAGAAAAGATGCATCTCACATAAAAGCTGGAAAGAGGAGACTTTCCTGTCAATACTTTGCAGATGATTATGGGGAAGATACTGGTCATGGTGTAGGCATTATCCACAGAAGTGTTCTCTTTGAAAAAAATACTTTATTATCTTTCAGTGATTGTGCAGAGGAGTTGCCATTTCACAAAGCAGTTTATGAATACAATATAGCTAGAAATGTCTTCCTCTTCGACCTTCTTACCCCTCTCTCCCCTACCCATTCCCCTCCTTCTTCCTAGGATACACAAGGGATTCTTCATTGTGTCTTCCCCATCTCCTCAAGTGACGAGGCCAAGTGTTCTGAATATATGGGGAACCAAGGGAGATGCTGTAAACATGGCATAGACACAGCTCCTGTTCTTCCTTTACAATTAACAGTACAGCCAGGGGGACAATATTGGAAACCAACATGCACTATGAGGGAGAGGTGTGGTAATTTTGCATGCCATCTTAGAATAAACAACCAATACCCACAATATCCACAATGATCCAGAGTGAAATGACATCCATCTACCCCTCCAATGAGATCCTTCCTCATTCTGTTCATACACCTATAGAACTCCTTTCTTCAATTCCCATTGTGGCCTGAGCTTCTCCCTTCTCCAGGTCACTTTCTCCATGTGGGGTATGCTTTACCCACCTATTTAACACACTTCATCTATAAATTCTTATTTATCTCATTTGTGTAAAGTCACATTTGATGCCTAGCCCACCAAGCAAGATCAGAACCTTTGTCATCGGTTATATAACACTCATATTGCTTTTTCAATCTTAATAGATTACAATTGTAACAATGTGTTTCATGCATGTCCCTCACTCTAAACTTTAAGACTCCACAAACTGATTTATAAGCTGACATGTTGAATTGAAACTTCATTGTATAACTACTTAAACAAAGAGCTTCCAAAGGGAGATGTGTTTCAATTGTGATTTTTATGTTCAGCACAGTATGTGTTCAGTAAATATCTTTTCAGTGAATGAGCAACAATGAAGCTACAAGCTCCACTTAGGGGTTTCAGGCTTTACAAATGACATGACATTTGAATTTGCCACCTCTGATCTTGATATGTGTTGCATGAGTAGGACAAAATGATTGACAACCTTATATGAGTCCATGCTCATTGACTTCATCTCCATCTTTCTGTGCAATCTTGGCTGACTTGCTGAGCATCCGTCAGCCTCAGTCTCCTTCTCTGTGAAAGGAGTGTAGATAATCATCAGGGACCATTTTCATGCCTGAAGCATCAGTGAGTTTTTGAAACTCCAAGAAGAAACATGAAAACTGCAGGGTGATCGCCGGAGGGATTCTGCTGAGTTGTAAGTTTGCAGGTGTGTCTTAGCGGTTCCCAGGAGCGATTCAGGAGGGGACTCAGCATGCTACCTGGACTAATTTATAAAGGAAATGAAAAGGAAATGGACTCTTTATAATGAACACCATTAATTCACCACTCCAGACTTCACTGTTGGAACAGCAAGTATCAAGCGATTCAATTGTCATTTGTCGATTGCATTCTGCTATTTTGCCTGTCGGAAATGACCGGCCCACATAACATCATGAACATGATGGCATGGCTACTAATTAGCATATATATTGTTTGTCCTGGTACAAATTTATGGCAAACGGCAATATTTTACACTCCAGTAAAGTTAATAAATGAAGCTTGGGGCTATAAAAATTTCATGTTCCTTTGTGCAAAGGTCAATTATAAATAGTTAAGCACATATTCATTCAAAAGCTAGAGGCCTCACAGCCAGGAGAATAAAATATATTCTGGTCAATTTACACTCTGGCTGGACTTGCCTTTCATTTTACAGCCACGATGACATCCCTCTTTGCTCATGTGCACAGTTTGGGTTCCCAAAGCACTGTCATTTCTGCAGTGACTGAATGAGATGAGTATGTAAACATTCCCAGTCCTGTGGCTTGACACCCTGAATGTGTTCAATAAATGTCAGATTGGGTTGTTATGAAAGCCTATGCAGAAAAGCAGAGAGCAGAGATTTAGAGCAACACCGAAGCCTTTATGTTCATGCCAGGGACACTAGACTACAGTGTGGTGAGGTGCTCTCTTCCCTCCATGCTGTTATAAGCAGTAGGCCCTGGGAAAAGCACACTCCCTCTTCTATACCTTAATTTCCCCATGTGGGTAAAAATGACTGGTATATTTTTATTGAGTGTTCCAACTACCTCTTGTTGCAGCATAACAAACTGCCTCAAATGCCGATTGCCAATGTCATTATTTGTGGGGGCAGGGAATCAGGAGGGCTCAGGGGTAGATTCTTGTGCCCCAGGGAGCACCAACAGAGGTCATTCAGCAATCTACCTGATCTGGAGAGTTCAACAGACCCTCTCTCAAGGCTTTGTGTCCTGGGAGGGACATGGCTCGCAGTAAGGGCTCTCCTGAGACTCAAGGCAAGAAGGCTATGTGGTCTCTCCAAAATGGCATTTTTCTGGGGAATTAAACTTCACAGTGGCAACTCAGAGCTCCAAGGGATAGAAGATAATTCTGCCATTTTCCTCCTGTGTCATACCAGATACAGCCAAAGCACCATTTCTACCATGTTTATGACACCAGTGGATTCAAATGGAGACAACACAGATCCTGACTCTTGGCAAAAGGTGAACCAAAGGTTTTTTCAGCCACTTTTTTTAAATTGGAAGATGAAAAGCTTATAAATACATGTTGTGTGAAGAGATATTTATTTATCCAAGAAGTTGGGGGAAGAGTTGACACAGAAAATCAACTGACTACAATTTTTACTATGAGACTTCTTAAATATTCCACTTATTTCTTCATTCTCTCAATATTTATTGAGTATTTACTTCACAGCAGGTCCCTAGAAGGATACTGAACAAAAGTGTTTCCATGAACTATAGTACTTATTTCTAGATAAAAATAGAAATAAGCTATAATGTTGAGTCCCGGTACATATTAGAAAAATGTTCCAATGGGAAATAAGGGTCCGACCTCCTACAAGTCAGGAAGCCAATCTTCCAGGTGTTGCATGAGGAAAACAGCTAGCAGGTGTAAAAGCCAGAAGTGGAGGGAACGACAGACTGAATCTTATGGGGGCAAAGGGCAGGAAAAGAAATTTAGCAGTGTGATCACACAGGGTAGAACAGACAAAGAAGTTCAGATCTGTCTTTGAGTGATTGAGAGGAATTGTGAGATTTTATAGCAAAGAGAAACAATGACAAGTAATGGGGTTTGCATAGCTGACAGGAGGCTCTTTTCAGCCTTGGTCTGGTCGATTTTTTTAAATTTAATTTTATTGTAAAGATGCTGCACAGAGGGGTTACAGTTACATGAGTAAAGGTAATGAGTACATTTCTGGTAGAGCATTGTTACCCCTTACTTTGTTTTTCCTAGCTCTAAGAGTCTTTGTGATCCATTCCTATGAATATCCTCCTTTGGTCTCATTGTGTGAATGTCTGAAGATCTTTATAATTGATCATGTCCCAGTGTATTTGTTTTTACCATTCACTATGTTTACTTGTAGATTTATAGGCATATTCTAGTTACTACAATTGAGGGAAACCAGGAAGCCTATGTTTCTTTGGGTCTGGCTTACTTTGCATAATATAATTTTTTCCAAGTCTCATATGATCTTATAAAATAATATTTATCGAAATGAATGCCAAGAAATGGAAAAAAGATTGTTGTTGTTGTTGTTGTCTTTTCCTTTTGTCTTGTTTGTTAGTTTATTTGTCTTTGGGAGGGTAAGGAGAGGCATAGAAAAGGTGGGCAAAGAGTGAACAATTACAGTAGTGGTACTCACTAGATTATGTGGAAAATAAACTATATACCTGGTGGGTGTGGATGGGAAGGAAAATGTGGGAGAGAGCAAGGGAAGAGGTGTCATGGTTCAAAAAGAAATGTACTTATTACCTGATTTATATAACTATAGCTTCTCTGTGCATTACCTTTACAGTAACAATTAAATATATCCTTTTTTTTTAAAAAAAAAAAAAAGAACTTGCTCTACAAGTCTAAGAAAAGTCAATGGTTCTTGGATGGGCAATTGGGTTCTCATTGTTAGATGATTATTCCTGCTGAATGAATAGCCTTTGTTCCCATCATAAGGAAATCTATTCCGTGAGGTTCTTCATTGCTTGGAGTTTTTTTGTTTCCTCATCATAAAGATATTTATAGATCGAATTTATTGTTCTTGACATCTATGGTAGCTGCAACAGAACATGATTTGGGTAGGAAACAAGGGAAGAGACAAAATGAGGGAACAGAAAAACAAAAATGAAATTACATACATCCGAGAAGAAAGGCACTCTTTCAAGACTCTACCTCTTGTTCTAGAAAAAAATGAACCAGGTAGAATTAAACATTCAAAGAAGACTTTATTCAAGACTATTTAAATTTAAATTGTCGTCATAGAAATGAGGCACAAGAAACTGAACTCTACTGAAGCAAAATACAGGAGATGCTTTAGATTTGAGATGAGCAAGTGGGAAAATACTAAAGGAGGATGTGAAAGGGGAATTTGGTCCACATGTTAGGGTCACTTGGGCTTGCCAATTATGAAGCTTGGACACTACTATCCCATGGAGCCTCTATGATGGGGTTATTGTCTCCTTAAAGAATACATTTTCTTAGAACAACCATTCCTACGTTGCAAGTTTTACAAGATGTTGAGAAAAAGTTTACATCTCAAAAGGAAGAGTAAAGTGCCCAGAATCTGGAAGAATGTTGAGGCCATCCTGGCCACCCATACATAGTCACTTAGGCTTCCAGGCATGAGAACCTGCATCTAGTAGGCAGAATTGTGAGAGATATGCAAACTCAAAAGATGATCTTGAACATATGCAATGCACAAAAGCAAGAATTTAATGCAGTCTTTGAGAGATTAATACCTGTCTGATGGCACACATGCTCTCAAAGATTACAATAAGCAATTTTATGCCTAGAATGTAGAGATCCCTCCTCCAGTTACTCATAACCCTGCTATACTAAAATAAATCCTTGTGAAAACATTCACCTCTTGAGACTCTCTTTTTTATGACATGCTCTGAAACACTTTTCATGAATGGACCTGAAAGACTTGAGATTTTGCGTAGAAAACTAGGAACTTGAAGGAAGGCTTCATGTATGCTCTGGGGACACCAGTACTTCTTATTCCTGTGGTTACCAGTATGTGGCCTGAGAGGTAAAAATATCACATTCTTAATCTCCAACAAATAAGTGGAGAAAAAAGATACAAATCCAAAAGGAAAGTGAGTTTAATAGAGAGAAAGTACACCATTAAGAGAAATAGCAGGTTTGGGCTAGACGGCTCAAGAGCAAACACACATTTAGAAAGTTTCGCTTTTAGTGTTCTGAGAGTGTGGGAGGAGTTCGTAGTATTGACAGTGAACTGCTTTTAAGGAAATGGGGGTAATCCTGATGTGGCAGCTTTGTAAGGAGCCTGTTCATGAACAAAACTGGAGAGCCATAGTTTTAAGTATATGTGTGTATGAGATAAAACACAAATGCCCAAAGCCTTAAGCAGAACTTTGTTGTGTAAAGATCATGCTAAGGATAGCAAGAACTCCACTTTTGCAGGTGTCTTGATTTGGTTATAACACTAGCCTGAATTTTTCTGCCCCTAGGGAGAGGTCCTAACTGTTAACTAACCACAGATTACCCTCCAGTCATGGGAGGTACTAGGGAGGAGATGGAACTCAGAAGTGTCTTCAAGGGAGTAAGTAGAAGGAGTTGGTTTCAGTATTCCTTCCCTGTAGCTAATCTGCTTCACTAAGTAACCATTACTCGGTACCCACTGATAAAACTCTCTAGCCCTCTACCTTTCTTTTCTCCACACAGCATAAAATGATAAAATACTAATTAGGTTTGTTGTTAGAATGCTAAGGTAGTTTAAAAATATTTTATGTAGGCTACCTACACCATAAACTTTCTAGTTCTTAACTTGTAACACATCCATGGAATCCAAACAGCTTTGGCATTCATAGCAAAGCATACTTTGGGATAGATGACCGAGGAAACTAGAGCCTAGCTTTTTGAAATGTGCATGAAATTTTTATTTTATTTATGTGTTTGTTTATTTGGTGATAGTCTGGGGGAGTGAACTCAGGACTTGGGCACTGTCCCAGAGTTCTTTTGTTCAAAGCCATGGCTTGACTTGCTGCTTTTTTGGTAGTTTATTGGAGATCAGAGCCTCATAAATTTTCCTACCCAGGCTGGCTCCAAACCAGAATCCTCAGATCTCAGCCTCCTGAGTAGCTAAGATTACAGGTGTGACCCAGTCACCAGCACCTGGGTGTTTTTATTGACAAACGAGAATTGTACCGGGCTATAGTATGACGTTTCCATGCATGCATAGAGAGTGAAGAAATAGAAGCCTGGCAGAGTAAAATTAAAGGAAGACAAAGCTCCAAGAGCAATTTGGAGGTGGAAGCAGGCTCAGAGAGTGCTTGGGAGGCCCTTCAGACTGCAGTGAAGAGCTAGGTAAATACACATGCAGAAGGTATTGTCAATATTAGACCAGTAGCTAGGCAACTAAAAGATTTGTAAAGAAAGCACAGCATCAGGCAAAATGCAATGATGTGTTTTAAAGAGACAAGATGGGATTAACAGCCCCGTGATTCATGGAAACAGCAATTTTTCAGAGGTGCTGTCTGCCATAGGTAGGGACAAAAGCTATACAGACAATACCAGAGAATTATGAAAACGAGCCAGCTGATAAGCATGAATGAAACTCCACAATGTCTTTCTTTGTAATTATTTTGAGCTTGACATCCCACCAGCAAATCTGTGGGCATTATTCTCCCATTTTCTTTTGTTTTACTTGGGTTTGCTTTTTCATGTGGCTGAAGTGAATTTCCCTAGGACATTCCTTAGGTCAACTAAAGGTTCTTTTTTTTATTGAACATTTACTAGGTCTAGGCCTTTGCTTCTGTGGTATCTTTTAAAGCTTTTTGTGATCAACAGTGTATGCAATGTCATTTGTCTCAATTCAGATACAGTTGCTTTAAGAATTAAGAGAGGTGGCAGTTTTGTTACAGGACACCATATTAGTAGTTGTCAAATCCTTCTAGAGACTCTAGCCTTTCTACTTTTATTTCTATTGTGCCCTTCCACTTTCCCAATCAAATCATGCGTACATGTAATCACTCCCTAAAGTTTGGTTTAGAATCCACAAACTCTTGCTCAGAGATAGGGTTGAACAAATGACTACAGATAGATAAATAATAAAATAAAGTAATAAATCCACAGGCTTTCATGTTTGGGCTGTTAATTTCCAGACAGTGCACTGACATGACAAGTTCACAAGCTTTCCACCATTCAATTTCTCAGCAAAATGGAAAAGGCAATTATAGCATTTAGTAAAAATATTTTGGTTGGCTCAGAAGTAATTAAGCATCTTTTTAAATGATTGTTTTACCAAGTGGAAAGCAAGGATTTTCCCCAAGCTCTAGGAAAGGAAAAGCGGAACTTGTTTAGAAAGAAAGGACAATATTATGGGGATAAGTAGGGGCAGGAGGGAAGTGCATCTTCCCACAGCACAGCTAATAACCTGAGTTCTTAGGAGGAAGTGGCTGTGCGGCCTTTCCTTTATGGGACAGACTTTCATTATTAGGAGGTTAATGCTAAAGTTGACAGAAGCTGCCTTTTCCCATTACAATAGCTTTGGAATTTATTTCCCTGGGATTCATATTCACTGCTTGACATTAAGGGAGATGGCTGCGGGGGAGAAAATCCAGAAGGTGAAAAGACCAATTTGGGAGGTACTTAGCAAAGAAGCATCTCCGTAAAAGAACTGAAAAGACTGAGCATTTACTGGTATCTCTTCTGCTTCAGGCACAAAATAAGGATATATGTATTTTTACCTAGAGAGAAAAGGGATGAGGCATTAATACCAATGACAAATCCACCTTTTATTGAGTGTCTTTTCTCAGCCTCACTGTGTCAAAGAACCAAACACACGTGGCTTCTCTCCGATTGTCATAGCAGCCTGAATGAGGAGATGACAGGCTACACACAAAGAAATAAATAAATTGCCTAAAATACATAGCTATCAAAAAATAAAATAAAATGAAAAAGAAAGGAAAGTTGCTGATGATTTTGAAAACTTTATTTTGGACCAAAGTGTTAGACATCTTTAAATGGCAGCTGACAGAACTAAAGCTAAGACACTAAAGAATTGATTCTACATAAGACACAACTTCATGCGCCATTAAGTGTTTAGGAAATGACAAACCTCTTTTCAAATCCTATCTCTGTTCTGGGAATATGGACAATGGACCTGCCCGGTGAAGGCTTGACTTATTCCTTGATGCTGCTAAAATCATAGGAGTCAGCACAGCCACCCTGAGGGCTAAGTAATATCCCAGTTGTTAGCAGCCCCCTCTCCTCCCTCTGGCTATGGACATTACATGTATACAGGCCTGGAAAAGACCCAAAGATTCATAGGTGAAGCTGATAATGCAGATGAGAGACAACACCTGGGCAAACTACACATCAGAGTAAGAGGCTAACCATTGCTTTGCATGCCATAACGGTTGGGGGTAAATCTAGCCTGTTCATTTGCATTTCAGCTAAGAAGTTAGGAGTTTACAACCATTCCCTCAAAGAGGGTTTTGAAGGGTTAAAAAAAGATAGATGAATAAATAATGGTCAAGTTGAAAGGTTCTTCATTCTTGAAAATGCCACAAGAATTCTCCCTTTCATAGAGGACCCCTCCCCCCACTCCTGTTTATCAAGAAGAAATTCTTAGTGAATTTCTATTCACAAGTGACCCACCCTTGCAGTTAGGAATTCCATACAGTTTTAGTATTATTTCAAATAACTGTTTAAGTCTCTTACTGACCCTCTTCCCTCAAATGCCAAGCAGAGGTCCCTAAATAGTATTTTTTTTCCTTCCTTTCATCTTTGTCCAGGTTGACCAAAATCAATGCAGCTTATTCATCTTGATTCTCAAGCTACATTTTTTAGCAGCCAAATATCCTAATTTACCATCACTGTTAGGGAAAAAATAAAATAAAATAAATAACCCCACGAGCACCTTCTAATCAAGGAGGAGATGGGCAAAAGGCTCTGAGAAGCAGAATACCTGTATCTTAGATGATTCTCCAGCCTTGATTCTTAAGCAAGGATCGTGAGGGCTGGTGACTACACCCAAGGGAACTCGGGCCAGGAGTTAGTAGAGTCCTTGACCTCACAAGACCAGTTCCTTTCATTATTGACAGCAGAATGGGAAGAGAGTTTCGAATAACCAAAAGGGCTCCTGGGCATTATCATAATAATTGTTATATGGAATACCAAATAATCTATATTAATAAAATTATGTAGTTTATAGCAGGAATTACAAGACTTAACACTCTTCTTTGCTTCCTTAGTGTCACTGTGCTGAGAGTTTTCCACTAAGGCTCTAACTTTATGATTATAAAATTTCTCAAATGAAAAGAGAAGCCACAAACAAAAACAAGGAGCTGAGAAGTGAATGAACTTGTTGAAGTTTTCCCAGCTGACAAGTGGGAAAAGACATTCATAAACTCACACAGTCTGGCTCAGGATCCTGTGCCTTCATCTCTGTGCTAGAATCCCTTTACAGTTGCCCACAAAATGACTTTCCCACGCACACACCACATGAGCCCTACACAGAAGGAAAGGCTCATGTTTGTTATTTCCACTTAGTTACTGAAGACACTAAAGTTTACATTCAATGAGCACTAATTGAATGCTATGCTAGAGCTTATACTATGTGTCTCCTCATTAATTATACTATCATTTCAAAGGAAAATGAATAAATGATAGTATAACCCTAACTTAAATAAATTACTGTTTAACCTGAAATTAGAAGATGAAATGAAGTAAAGTGATTTTTCTAACATGACAGAGCTGGTAGAATAGAGTACACTACCTATAGAAATCCTTAATAGGTATATGAGGGTCCCTAAAAGTCCAGAGACATGTTCTGTGATTTCAGGAATGTAGCAAACCATATTGAAGATGTAGGAAGCTGAAGTTCAATACTGCCTCTCCTGAAGATTTTCATGGTGACAAATGATGTCATTCCTCTGTACCTGCTCAGGGGTTATCAGAAAGAGCAAATGTAAAAATGAATATATAAATACCAGGTTCACTAGAATATTCTTTCCCACTTTTGTTTCCTTGTTTGGAATACTCTTACCCTAATGGTGCATTCTAATATGTCATTAACCAGTAGGCAAACCAAGAATAAATTAAGATTCCAATTATTGTTTGTTCTTATATTTTCTACCCTTGGACTGCATCTGAGAGTCTTTGTAGGAAGACCTGTATTGTTCATCAAAATGAGAATAGCTGAGCTTCGCCTTATTAATATCCTCTGCTTGTTAATTAGCACAGAGCAGTCACATAGTCAACACTCATTGTTTAATTAATTATGTGAGTGACCTTTTCTCAATTCCAACATCCTCCTTGCATATGAGCTGGTTATATCATTAATTCCTCAAATATTTACTGGAATTTTCTGAGTAGAGGATAATGGCAACTGCAGTGGAGATGGCCATAGGATGGAAACTATAAAATCTAATAAAGACTAAAGCCAATGATTAGAAATGTGTGTGTATGTGTGTCTGTGTGTCTGTATGTCTGTGTATGTGTCTGTGTCTGTGTGTGCATATACATATATGAGACAGAGGCAGGAACAGTAGAAAAGAAGAAAGAAAAAGGGAAAATAGAGGTAAAGGAAATAACTCATCCAACGCAGATGTGGTCATTCATCACTCTGGGCCACATACCATACTAGATACTGACTTGATCTTCAACAAAATGTAGTCTATTATTAATAGACTTACAATTGAGGCAAACCTTATTTAATAAGTTATGAACATAGCCTGGGGATTTCAGCTACAAGTGTAGAATTAAAATGGAAGCAAATGTTCCTTTCAGATAAAGAGTGTTTCATGGTTTCTCCACAACTTCCTGTTTCTCTTGAGAAAAGGGTGCATGGCCATGTAGCAGTGATTCCTCTTCCTCTAGCTGGTAGCCAGAACCTTGAGCAATAAATCTGAAGCAGCATCATAGGAATGGAAGGAAGAGAATGGCTCAAATGATATGTACTCTCTATTTTCCAGAAAAAGTCTCTGACCTAAATTTCATTTTGGTAGTTGTTGTTGTTATAGTTACTGACCCATTTCAAGTCAGTAGAATAAATTTTCAAGGCTCTTTAGGGACAAACTGGTTTTTCTCATCCTTGTTATGTGTATATTTTCCCTGTGTGTCATGAATGGACACAACTTTGTCACAAAAAAAATGAGGTCTGAAATGTATGGCCTGGCTATACTAACCCATGCTATATCTAATTCTTTAGATACCAAGCATAGCTCCTGTATTTTATAAGCCAGATATAGAATTATTTCCACATTCTCATTCTTATTTGAAACAGAATGAAAGGAGGGCAGAATGACTATACCCTGAAACTCAATTACATGTACCCTAGGGAGAAACCTCAATGTAAGCAAGACTGTAGAAAGGAGTTGTATATGACGGAAAGTTAGAACTCAACACACCAAGGGAAAGAAAGTAATGGCTAAGGACACACAAGACCATGGAGTATATAATCAAATAAGTGAGTTACCTGGAAGCAAAACTAAAATATTAAAATTAATATGAAAGACCCATTAATCAGGGTAGACCAAATTGTGATATAGTACCAAAAATTAATAAAGCTCACTTTTTACTGAAGCTATATGATTTTTGGAAATCAGATATATTATTCTGGTTGTTGTTATCAGGCTTATAGATAAATAGGCTTAAAGATGAAGAAGATAACCTCACCAACATTGCCTAGACCATGTCAAAGTGAGAGATCAACATGCATTGTATTCATAAACTGCCTTGTTGAATGACATTTCCTTTGTACAAGTATTTAAAGATAATAAAAATATAAAATGAAGCTGAATTCCAGAGTCTTATATTGGCAATTAAATGTTCTTTATCCATAATAATACATATAGGTGTTGTCTTCATTCCATTTTCTAGAACCCCCACTACCTCACAATGAATAGAAATGCCACACTGAGTGTAAAACACTTGGAATCCTGTTGTGTTAGAAAAATGGTAATGAGAAGAGGTCTGTATTTCATCTGTAAGACAACTATACTTGAATATATTTGAAAACTTCTGAAATAGGGGAGAACATTTCTACTTTCCTTTCTCTTTGAGGTAAAAAGTCGGAGGCAATACAAAGCACATAGTAGGTGCTATGCTAGAAGGCATGATGGCTTCCATAACATAGGCTTGGTATTTAGAGGCTTGTGAGTTCTGCTCTTCCACTGTCTCAAGACTACAAATAATTGCTGTGACTCAGCCTCCTCTTCTGTAAAATGAAGATGTCATTAATTGGGGAGTTAGAAATATGGACCTCGTTTTCAAAGATACAATTGCTCTAATTGTTTGTTTTGGGTTTTTGTTTTTCATGATGTGCAGTATGAACCCAATTCATCCTAGGAAGACCCAGAGCTCACTTCTGAATTTATCCTCATGTAGTGAACTGTTATGGAGATAAACCCAACAAAGCATTAGCCTGTTCATGTCCTCATTTATAACTTTCTTTGTAGGATGAATTGGCTTCTTACTGTACCTCATGAAAAAAAAATTATATCACTTGTGTCTTTGAAACCGAGGTCCCTATTTCTAACTCCCTAATTAGATGGCATCTTCATTTTCCAGAAAAGAAAGCTGAGTCACAGCAATGATTTGTGGTCTTAAAATGGTGGAAGAGCAGAACTCACAAGCTTCCAAATACCAAACCTATGTTATGGAAGCATCAGGCATTCTTTCATTAGCATAGCACCTACTATGTGCTTTGTATCGCCTTCAGTTTTTGCTCTCAAAGAGAAAGAAAAGTAGAAATGACCTCCCCCATTTAAGAAGTTTTCAAATATATTATAGTATAGTAGTCTTCCAGATGAAATACAGACCTCTTCTTCTCACCACTTTTCTTCTTATTTTCTTATCACCACCATTTTACTAAGAAATGCTACCTAATAAATGAGTTCAATATTTTATAATTGACCATTGTGCAGAAAGAGTTAACTCAGGAGCCCTGAGTTGCTCAAGACATGCACATTTCTAAGAAAACCTTGTCTTCAGGATTGGCTTTTGGCCAACTCCTGAGAGATGATCTTTCAGCTCTTACAATATCTGCCTGATAAGATTATTTTTATATGCTTACAATCTTGAACTCTTCTGTATCAGTTTGATGAGATAGTTCTTCTAACAGATGATATTTAGGATGAATGGTAAAGCCCGGGGAAGAATAATGAAATCAGATAATACAGTGTTTAATGAGTTAGTAATATCCTTTCTCTTCCCATTTCTTGTTCTGTAACTAAGTTTGAATGAAGTCATCATTTACTGATTCTGTCACCCTGAGCAAAGGACTTTCCTAGTCTACACCATACATTCCTTACTTTATAAAAATGGGCAAAACAAGAATATAATCATCAAGACTATTATGCATATTACATGAACTAGTTCAGATAAAGTATTAAAGATAATTCCCAACATACACTATACCAGTTAATAAGAGTTCTGTGAGTGTTAGCTATTCTTCTTCTTACCAGTCCAGTGAGGTAAGTTCATCAAGGTATATTGAGTGAGATGCTGAACAACAACTAAGATCTGATATGTGATCAATGGTGAAGTCAAAGTTTATTTTCAAGCCAAAGTTCTCTTTTTTCTTAGGTTGAATATTAACATCTGAATGAATTTTTTGATAGCCTTGCAGATGAGTCAGTTTCCCAAGTTGGCACCCTTCTGCTCCCATCCGTCCCATCACTGAGGTCTTGAAGTATCACTGACAGAGAACTTGCCTCACAGAAATTAAATCAAAGCCTCATAGCAATTATCCCCAGTTAGGTGTAATTACCCTTCTTTATACAACAAACTTCTGTTCAGAGTTCAAAAGGGCATTAGTTTGCTAAGGGTGTCATTTAAGCATTATACATTTATTTTCTCATCATTTGGAGAGTAAAATCTGAAATCAAGGTGTTGGTAAGATTATTTCCTTTGTTATTTATATGTCTTTTATTGTTATTGTAAAGGTGCTATACAGAGGACTTACAGTTACATACATCAGGTAATGATGAGTACATTTCTTTTTGAACAGTGTCACCTCTTCCCTCATTTTTTACCAGTTTTTCCCTCCTGACTGTGCTCCTACGCAAGTTGTATAGTTCATTTCAACATAGTGTCTATGTGAGTATCATTGTTGCATTACTATGTTGGAAATGAACTTTACAACTTCTGGTGGGGGAGGAGTGGAGAGACGGAGGGATAGTGGCAGAAAAATAAGGGAGTGGGTAACAGAAGAGTGGGGAACAATATTTGACAAGAAATGTACTCATTACCTTATAAAGGTAACTGTAACCCCTATCTACAGCACCTTTACAACAAATATAATTTATAATTGTATTTTAAATATAATTTATAATTATATAATATAATTTTAAATAACATGTAATTTTAAAAGAAGACAGTATCACTGCTGCATTTTCACCCTTTGTCCCACAATCTCTGCTCTCCCTTGTCCTTCCCAAAGCAGACTAACTTACATACAAGACACAAGGTACAGAAATCAAAAACAGCGAAAAAGAAGAAAAAAAAGAAGCAAAATAACCTAAAACCTCTTGTTTCCATTTATTGGAGTTCATTTTGCTGCATTATTTTATATGGTCATATGCCCATAGCTATTGAACTTTTGTGATCCTCTCCTAAGAATATCCTCCTATGGTCTCATTGAATGAATGTCTAGCATCCTGTCAGTCCAAGTACAGACTTGTTTACCATAGCCAAGATACAGAATCAACTCAGATGCCCCTCAGCAGATGAATGGATGAAGAAAATCTGGTGTGTGTGTGTGTGTGTGTGTGTGTGTGTGTGTGTGTGTGTGTGTATAACAGAATTCTACTCTTCATCAGAAAAAATGATGATTGAACCATCCATAAGGAAATGGGAAAGGCTTGGAATAAAATTATTAAGGGGAGTAATCCAGGCCCAAAGAAATAAGGTGCAGTTTCTCTCATTTCTTATTATGAGAAAGTGCCTATAAACCTACAAGTAACACACTGGATGGCAAAAGGAAGGTTAGTTTCCACCTGAGTACTTTCTTTCTTTCTCCATGTTCCTAACATGGTCTTTTTCTTAGCACTTGTGTGAGGGTCCCTATCTCCCTTTATTTTTTTTCCTATCTCCCTTTATAAAGAGACAAAGTTTACTCGATTAAAGTCCATCCATAGGATCTCATTTTAACTTACTCTTTAATGATCACATATTTAAAAAATAGTCATATTCTGAATTTAGCATGAAAGAGTGACACAATTCAGTTCATAACCCATAGTCTTCACCCACACATAAGCCAAGATTTAAGTATAAGATACACTGATTGTAAACCCACATTATTCTTCTAACACACATTTCTCCATCCTGCAATGCTGAAGGATGAGCCAGTCAGTTCCTGGTCTTAATCCCATAGACAGCAGTTGTGACAGGGAGGAAGCAGCAAGGGGCTCAGAGTGAAGCAGATCTAATTTCTGGCTTGTCTACTTGTTAACAGTAGGACACTTGACACCTTATTTAATGTCTCCTTTTCTTTGCTTATAAAATAACAGTGGTGGGCTGGGAAGGTGGCTTAGTGGTAGAGCACTTGCCTTGCATGCCTGAGGCCCTGGGTTCGATTCCTCAGCACCACATAAGCAAAAAGAAACAAAAAAGCCTGAAGTGGCACTGTGGCTCAAGTGGTAGAGCGCTAGCCTTGAGCTGAAGAGCTGAGGGACAGCGCCCAGGCCCAGAGTTCAGGCCCCACAACCAGACCCCAAAAGATAAAATAACAATGGTAACAACCTCTGGACAAGAAATATGTAAGAATGTAATGGGACAAGGTATATAAACTTTTGGCTTACTCCTTTACATAGTCATAGGAAATGATAGTTACCATTATCATGATGGGAACCACTGCTTCTTAACTTAAACAATGATCACAACACTAGCTCATCTTTGTAATGTATTGATACAAGTAGTATAACATGGTAGCTAGAAACTTAGTCCTGTAATCAGCTAGCTTCATTTTCTATATAGCAAATGAGAGGGGGAATTTGGCTCTCTCACACACAATTTCACGGATTTTATAACTATATAGGATTGTGTCTAGAATAGAGCACATACACTAAAAATGGTAGTGTGTGTATTCTCTAATTTGTAGAGAAAGGAAGTAGTTAGAAATGACTTCAATCAAATGACTAATGGGACAAGAACTTTTACATAAACATTTTACATTGTTTATATCTTGCAAATATTTTCTCCACTTCTATACATTGCAATTTAATTTAATTTAATTTAATTTCCTTTGTTTTGTAGCAACAACTTCATTCATCAAGGAAATAGAAGAGACAATCCAAAAATTCCTGTGGAACAATAGAAGATCTTGAATAGCAAAAACAATCCTTAACAGAAAAAACAATGCTAGAGGAATATCAATATCAAATTTCAAACTTTACTACAAAGCCATAGTAATCAAAACAGATTGGTACTGGAACAAGAAGAGACCTCAGGACTAATGGAATAGAATTGAAATCCCAGAAATGAACCGGCAGATCTATAGCCACCTAATCTTCGGTAAGGGAGCTTAAAAAAATATAGTGGAAGAAAGAGAGCCTCTTCAGTAAATGGTGCTGGCAAAATTGTTTAATCACCTCTAGAAAACTAAAGCTAAATCCTTATATATCCCCCTGCCCCAGAATCAACTCTAAATGGATCAAAGACCTCGGAGTCAAAGCAGACACCCTGAAAACATTACAGGGCGGAATTGGAGAAACAATTAAGTTTTCATTCAGCCCCATTGTTTATAATCCTGTGCTTTTGGAGGTCATGAGCATACTATTGACAAGAACAATGTCAATTAATTCTCCTTGATTATTTCTACTAGGACTTTTACATGTTTATGTTTTATATTTAAATCATTAGAAAGTTAGTTGACTTTACATACATGGGTTTGTTTTTACTGTATTTCATAGGGGTATTTGCCTGTTCTAAGATAGCACCATGACATATAGACTGTTATAGTTTCATAACATTTTCTTAAACCAAGTAGTAGAGAGATATCTGAAATTATATTATTTTATTGAAAAATGTTTTGGCTATTCAAAGTCTTTCATAACTCCATTTAAATTAGAAGATAGGGTTTCTTCTTTTTTGGATGGTGTTAGGATTTGAACCCAGGGTTTCACGTATACTACATAAACACTAAAACACTGGAGCTATACTCCTAGTCTTGTTTTATTTGATTGTTTGATATTTGTGTTTGAGACAGGTTCTTACCTGGGCTGGCCTTGAAATCATTTTTGTGCCTCTGCCTCCCAAGTATCAAATACACCCAAGGGTGTATTTTCTTTAAAATTTTTTTTAATCCAATCGTTTTATTCAAAGTTCCACTGCTTCTTCTCCCCAGAACATGTCATTATTCATTTAAATGGTTGTATGTATGTATGTATGTATATATGTATGTATGTATGTATGTAAGTATATTTGTCAGTCATGGGGCTTAACTCATGGCCTGGGCATTGTCCCTGAGCTTCTTCACACAAGGCTAGAATGCTACCACTTTGAGCCAAAGCACCACTTCTGGTTTTCTGGTGGTTAACTGGAGATAAGAATCCAACTCCATAACAAAAAGGATTTATAAAAATGAACTGAAATTGCTAGCTTAAAGAAATATTTCGCTTCCATGTGTGTTGCAGCATTATTCAAATTACATGTGATATGGTAACAAATGAATAGTCCATCATTGTTTAAATGTCTAATATATACTTTATAGACAAATACTTATATTTATAGATCAATATATGATCAAATCTATTTCTTTATAAATATGAACACACATACACTTATATGAATATCATATGAATTATATATATGAGTATATATGAATGTTATCTATATGAATATTATTAAGCTTTTTGAAAGAAAAAATGAGAACATGGATGATCCCTGAGGACATTTTCTAAGGGGTGTAAACCAGGCACATAACTACATAGGCTCACCTACATGTGAAATGCAAAAAATAATTGCTCACAGAAACAGATTTTAACATGATTGCCAGGAACTGAAGGTGAGGAAATGGGGATGTTTCAGTCAAAGTGTCAAAGGGTACCAACTTGCAGCTCTAAGGTGAATTTGTTAGGGAGAGCTAATTTATAGCACCGTAACTGTACTTGATTATAATAAATTTTATACTTGAAACCTGCTAAAAGATTCAAAGAATTCTTGTCACATGCATACATGTTTGCACATAAGGTAAATAACGTTTGGTAATGTGAAGAACCTGAAGCCTGAGTGATTCCATCTTTAAGCCAGTGACCATCTTGTGATGTATGAGTCATGGAATTGACCATGAGCCCGACCCAGGAGTAACACAAAGAGAAACAATTCTTGGGCAACTAGGGACATGAACAATCCTTGTAAAAATCACAGGAATTTCCTCCAGATGAGTCAGGCACTAGGTAGCTATGCAGGACAAGGTGACCCAGTAGTCAGACAATTCTTGTCAATAACAGTGTTAACCAATCATGTTTGCCCAGCTTAGCTTGTTTTAAATGTTAACCAATCATGTAAAAGTTTCTTAAAGTTCTTTGTTCAATACTATAATAACTGTGCTGATTCTATGCTCGGGGCCTCTTAGCGTCACCGGTTACCGAGTGCGCGGAGGATCAAGCTGGAGCTTTCAATAAAAGACTCTTTTGTCACTTACATTGATGTTGGTCTCTGGTGGTCTTTGGGGGTCTCGAGTCCAAATACAACAAATGTATATGTTACTTAGCTCCATTTTATTTTGGTAATTACTTTTTTTAAATCTATTATCAATATCTACATCTATATTCATATCTCTATTAACCATCTATCTATGTACAGATATAAACATTGCCTTGAACACTTTAAGTTTATACAATTTTTATTTGACAATTGTACTTCAATAAGGTAGAGAGGAAAGTAAAGTTAAGCAAGATGAATCCATAGTCTGTGCTCTTACTTGCCAGTCATTTTGCAAAGGCATGAATTAGAAATACCTGACCCTAAGTCCTTTCTCATTATCTGATGAATACCCTTGACAGCCTTTGTACAACCCACAACTCTAAGACTGCAGACAAGGCAAGCAGCCTCCCACTCTTACTCACTTCATAAAGAAACCTATATTGATTCCACACCCCCACCTTCATTATCTCAGTACACAGACAAATTTTCCATATAAAAGCAGGACCCTTGGTAGGTTCTACAACTTGTTTGGGGGTCACATAAGTAGGAGCCAATCCTAAAGCCAAAACCCAGGACCAAAATTCATATAGGGTTCACTCCATTATGTTAGGATATTTCTTAGGCTGTGCACCAGTGAGACCAGGCTATAATCCTAATTACGCACAGGCTGAGATCTGAGAATTGCAAGTCCAATCCAGTGTGGGCAGGGAAGTCCATGAGACTCTTATCTCCAATTAATCTTCAAAAAAAAAAAAAACAACAACAGAGCTGTGACTCAGGAAACAGAGAACTAGCATTGAACGGAAAAACTAAGGGAGAGTGCCCTGGTCCTGAGTGCAAACCCTAGTACACACACACACACACACACACACACACACACACACACACATATACTCACATCCCACAAACAGAACTTGATTGTTTTTACCAGAGTGGTCACATACTAGACATTTGCTGAACAAATTCACTTACCCATCTACTCATTTATCTGTCTGTCCATCAACCTGTCTATCTGTCAATCTATATAGGTACCGAAGCTCCACATAATACACACCCACAAACAAAGGAGGAGGCTACAATGCTTGATAAGAAATGTACTCATTTTCTTGCCCATATAACTGTAACCCCTCTGTACAGTATTTTCACAATAAAAAAATACACACCCACATGGAGGACTAAATGATGTCAGCAACTCTTTTCTGTATGCTTCACAAAGAGCTGTGACAGAGTGGGTGATATAGGCACCAAGGAAAGCTCTCATGACTAGCAAAATTCTACACATTGGTCCACCCAATGCACCTTCCTGCCTGCATCTATTTCTTCCATATAGGGACAAGAAAGTCACGATTGCTGTGAACATTTATATAATGGTATAATTGTGCTCTTAGAAAGCAGTAACAATCATGAAAAGAACTTTAGATACAAGTGGAACCAAGAAAGGAAGGATAATATGAAAATAGAATCTTAAAAAAGAAAAAAAAACACAAATTGGTTCCACTTGAAGACCACAATTTTTAGCAATGACTCTCTGCCCTTTCTTTTTTTAAAAAAAAATTTATTGTAAAAATGTTGTTCAGAGGGGTTACAGTTACATGAGTAGGCTAATGAGTACATTTCATAGCGAGCATTGTTACCTCCTCCTTTATTTTCCCCCTACCATCACTTCCCTCCCCACCTCCTCAATTCCTCCCGCCCCCTACCTCTACATTGTTGTTTTCAATATAGTGTCCTGTGCATCTTGTCGTAACAATGGGTCAGTCTGCATCCTCATTAAAGCGTCCTGCAATATCCCTTCCCTCCCCAAATTACAAAAATATATACACAAGACACAGATCATCGGCATCAAATCCAGTGAAAACGGGGGTTATACCGTGGGGGAAGAACATACAATAGAAACAAAAGAATCACATAGTGTATTATAAGTACATTAAAAGCACTGGCAAGAAGGAAAACAAAAACCTCTTGTGTCTCTGTCTTGGGGTATATTTTGCTTAACATTATCTCATGTGGTCATATGTACATAGCTTTTGACCTACTCTGCTTGTCCTAGACATGTACTAGGCACTGCGAAAAAGGGAAACCATGGGACCTATGTTTCTTTGGGCCTGGATTACTTCACTTAATATTTTTTCCAAGTCTTTCCACTTCTTAACAAAAGAGGCAATGTCATTTTTTTTTCTGATGGAGGCACAGAATTCCACTGTGTGTGTGTGTGTGTGTGTGTGTGTGTGTGTGTGTGTGCATGCGCATGCGTGTATCACATTTTCTTTTTTTGTTTTTATTTTTTTAAATACATGTTTTTTATTGTGAAAATACTGTACAGAGGGGTTACAATTATATAGATAATGAGTACATTTCTTATCAAGCATTGTAGCCTACTCCTTTGTTTCCCCTTTCCATCCCTTCCCATTTCCCCCCCCTCCACCTGATCCTCCCTGCCCCCCGCCCGCACCAAAGTTGTAAAGTTCGATTTCAACATAGCGACTTGTACATCTCATTGTTGCAATGGGTCCACCTGTATCCCTATTTAAACGATTTGTTTTTCCCCTCCCCCTCCACAAATTATACCAACATTAAATACAGTGAAAGCAGGGGTTATCCTGTGGGGGAGGGCATATGAAGCAACAAAGAAATAATCTTATAAATGTGTTAGAAACAATCGCAAGAAAGAAAAAAAACATTTGAATACATATCTTAGAGTTCATTTCCCTAACATCACCTTATCTGACCTTTTCTGCTTGACTCAGACA
>NW_012267343.1:3146871-3176482 GCF_000151885.1 Dipodomys ordii | reverse complement strand
GTGGTAGAGCGCTAGCCTTGAGCTGAAGAGCTGAGGGACAGCGCCCAGGCCCAGAGTTCAGGCCCCACAACCGGACCCAAAAAAAAAAAAAAAGACTAAGCATAGAACTCCCCTATGACCCAACAATCCCATTCCTGGGCATTTTCCCAAATGACCACAAATAAGGCCATACTAAAACTACTACCAGAACCATGTTCATTGCAGTATTATTTACAATAGCTAAGATATGGTACCAACCCAGATGTACCTCATTTGATGAATGGATCAAGAAAATGTGGCATATATACACAATGGAGTCCATGAAAAAGAAAGACATTGCCACATTTGTAAAGGACTGGAAAGACTTGGAAAAATCATAGTAAGTGAAGTAAGCCAGACCCCCCACAAAATAGGCTGTATGATTTTCCTTATTTGTAGGAACTAGAATGTTTTTATGTCTATGATATTCTTAACAGGGGATCTCAATAATCCAATTGCTTTGTACATAGTAACATATATAATGAAGCATATCAACATGAACTCCAATATTTGGAAACAAGAGGTTCTTATGTCATGCATGTAGGGTTTTTGTGGATTATTTTTAATTGTTCCCTTTTTCTCTTAGTTTCCTGTACCTTGTGACTTGTATAAGATTATTTGGTATGTGGAAGGGAAAAGGAATCAGAAACAGCAGGACAAAAGATGAAGCGATGTAACATTGATATTCACTTGAAACGACATTGGATATGAACCTTACATCTTGGGGGAAAGGGAATAGGGAGGGATAAATGGGAGATAATGAGGGATGGGGTAGCAATGATTAAATACAAAGGTACTCACTACCTTACTTATGTAATTGCAACCCCCCTGATCATCATCTTTTCCATATAAACAAAATAAAATGAAATAAAGTACTATAAGAGAAACTTCTTGAAAACTATATCTGACCATGCTATCTACTAATTCAACTGTTTTCCTTCTGGTAGAGAATTAAATCTGAGTTAATTAGCATGGCTGAATGTGAAGATCTAACATGATATCTGTTCCTTGGCTGCAATTTCACCTATAACAATTGTAACAGCTAAAAGGAAGAGATATAGCAGCTTTAGACATTTAATTATTCACTGTTGTCAGCAAAATTGTGTCTATTTCCGTCTTCTCTGTAAATACTGTTTCCCATGTCAAATTGGTTTATTTGCAAAGATCATCTTTATCCTTGCAGAAAATAGTCAGCATATTACTAACTTCTACTAACTTCTCATGAATCAAATGGGCACAGTTACCATTACATAGATTGCACCCAAATATTATGTTGCATTTCACAATAAAATAATATATTAACCTTATAAAACCTAGAGAATATATGGATGAGCAGAATGAAAATAATGACTGTGACTAATTTTTCACTCAGATGCAGGTATTGTTAATGTTTTAGTGGACCCAAAGGCTAATTTCTCTCTCTCTCTTTCTCTCTCTATGTGTACATATATACGCACACATATATACACATATATAAATATGTACATATATAAACACATACATACATATACTTCAGAAATGCAACAATATTATTTATGTTGCAGTGTAATGGGATTCTTAATGGATAAAGTGTATTTTAAAACTATGCCACCTTTAAATAATTCCTTAATATTATTATTGGTGATTAAAAATATTCCTTATATGAATGGAACAAATTCCAATGATTAGTTGAAGTACAATTATAGCAAAAGTTTCATTTTATGAACAAGAAGGGAATTACATTCTTTATAGTTGAGTGTAATCATGGTAACCTCTCTTTGAAATATTTCAATATGAGTAACTTCTAGATCAATAAGGATGTACAAGCTTAAGCCTTTTAATTAATATTTCCAAATTGTTTTCTAGGCAGAATCTAAATGTGTGCATGACCAAAAGCATTTCCTCACACTGAAAAGACAGCTTACAGAATAGATCTTTGTCAGCTATTCGTCTTGTAAGGACCAAATAACAGAAATATAAAAAGAGCTCAAAGAAATAAACCTCCAAATATTTTGTCACCCAAATAATATACAGGCAAATATCTAAATGTACTCTTACCAGAAGAGGTAACAATGATCAATAAATACATGAAGAAATTCTCAATACCATTGGCCAAAACAATTCAAATTAAAAAAATATTGAGGTTTCATCTCAGTCCAGTTAGTGAGCATAGTGGAATCTTATTCATGTGTTAGGAAGAATAATGTTTGTCATTTGAAAAGAAATGGATCAACCTGGAAGAAATGCTTTGAGTGAACTAAGTCAGGCACAGAGAGACCTGGTGGGGATGTTTTTTCTCATATGTGAAAGCCCTGTCTAAAATATCAACATATATTAAAACACATAAATAGTAATATGCACATATACATTATATATATATATATATATATATATATTTACATGATCAAACTGACTGCAGTTTGATATAAGCAGGCATGATTTCCACAATGTAATATCCTTGAACAATTACAGACAGTTCAACAGAGCGAATACCAGACCAGAAAGCTTAAAATATATCTTGTGGAAGTTAAATGGGAGAGGGCAAATGAATGACAAGAGGAATGATGAGCTGATACAATTATAATAATCAACGTAAATATGTGAAACCAGAAGAAGAAAAGTTGAGGGTATTAGTGAGTTTGGGATAGATAAAGAGAAAAATGATGGAAAGGATGTCATTGTTCAAGGTACATGATGCACGTAAGTAGACATATTGAATTGGAACCCATTTGCTCATCTATTTCAAGACAATAAAAAATTATTTCCTGAAGGTGTTTATTCAGATTTCTTGACTATGTGAGTTCAATTTCTTGTAATTAATCTCTATTTTACAGAAAAGGTAGGATAAACATATTTCATAAGTCATTTGATAATCAAAAACTGTAGCTTGTTAAATGGACACAAGCTGCTCTGAATGATAGTATGTTTGATTTTAAATATTCAGTTTGTATTATGTATATGTATACACAGAAATATACTTGAAGAAACATTTACATACATACATATATTTCTTTTGTGATTTTTTTAATGAGCAAGTGCTCTAATTCATTGTTATTGAGTTGTTTGTAATATCTTTAGTTCATGTGAAGGCTTTAAGAAATTTCATCTTTCATTTGATGTATATGCTACACCAAAACTTTATCTTCTTTTCACTGTCTTCCTTTTAACCTGCAAACAATTTATGATATCATCCAATCCCCCTTGATATAAAATGCTACCAGTAGTATGTATTGATTCCTAAGTACATCTACATCAGTTTATGAAGATTTATGAGTAATCCATCAGCCTGTTACTTTATCACTATCATATTTCATTTTTTGGTTCATATCAATGTTACTCTTTATTCACATATTATAATCTAAATATCTACTACTTATTTATCGTGGTCAATGTATATGTTTCAATGTACAAAATGAAGTTAACTTAATTTTTCCAAACATGTCTATAAAATAATCACAATTTTTATGGAAATTTTTCTGTTGAAAATGAAATAAGCATTATCTCTTATCTAGTAGAACTGAGATGAAATTTTAAGTCAGCCTGACATCAAAATTGTGAAGCCTCAAATTTGTGTAAATATTAACTCTCTACTCATCTTCAAATGTTTCTGTACCTTAGTGCAAATGTTTATTCTTAAAAATAATCTTAAAATTGAAATTATTTTAACAAACATTTGGTTTTTGTAGCAAATTTTTTATTAAGGTGCCAAAAACATACTTCTATACAGCATACATGAATGTATATTTTACCTGTGCTTGAACCAAGAAATTTTTCAGCACACTTCAAGTTCCACTACAGCCTCCTCTGCTTATTTCTGTTTTTTTTCATTTGCGCATTTTTATTTTTTAAATTTTAAAGGATTCCAATATGCCAGGTCCTATTTATAGTATTTATTGTATTTATTCTTCTGTTTCAATAGACCTCTATCATTCTTATGAGTTCCAGTTAAGAGAAATAGTGGCAGGAAAACCATTTGCCTGGAATTTTCACCTTCTTGACTCAGTTACTATATATATATATATATATATATATATATATATATACACACACACACATGTTTTATTTTTATTGTAGAGGTGATATACAGAGGGGTTATAGTTACATAAGATTGGTAATTAATACAATTTTTTAACCATTTCTCCCCTTTCCTTACTCTCTCCCAGTTTTTCCCTCCTATCCCCACCCATAAGGTATACAGTTCATTTTGTAGATAGTATTTAGTGAGTACCACTGCTGTATTTGTTCATCCTTTTTTATGACCGACCCCCTTTTGCCCTCCCAAAGACAAGCAAACAAACAAACAGGACACAATGAAAAGAAAACAAAAACAGCAACAAAACCAGTAAGAATGACCATCATTAAGAAAACTGACAATAACAAAAGCTGGAAACTCTATTGCACTGTTGGTGGGAATTCAAATTGTTTAACCACTATGGAAAGCAGCATAGCAGTTCCTCAATAGAGCTTCTCTGTGACCAAGCAATCCCATTCCTGGCCAATTATTCAATAGAACATAAATACCACTACAGTAAAGCGACCAGCACAACCATGTTCATTGCAGCATTATTCACCATAGCAAAGACACAACACAAATGCCCCTCAGTGTATTAATGGATCAAGAAAATGTGACATATATATATATATATATATATAATATTGTGTGTGTGTATACACACACACACACACACACACAATATAATTCTATACTCCATCAGAAAGAATGATATTGTACCATTCGTATGGAAATGGAAAGACTGAAAAAATATTATAATAAGCAAAGTAAGCCAGACCCAAGGAAACATAGGTTTCATGGTTTCCCTCATTTGTGCTAACTAAAATGTGCCTATAAATCTACAAGTTAATACACTGATTGATTTAAAAAATACACTCAAACACAACAAATTACATGCCACTAGACATTTACACAGAGAGGTCAAAGGATGATATACATAGGAACAGATAACAAAGGCTTAATATATATGTCGGTATGAACATAAAAAATAATAATTTAAGAAATGAACTCCAAGAAAGGAAACAAAACATATTTTGTTGTTGTTCCTCTGCTCATTTCTACTTCCCACAGGTAAACATTGCCCTGACTGCTACACCATAATGGATTTTACTTGCTCTTAAATTTTCCAAAAACAAGTAGATTTACATATGTGCTGATGGATATCTTTTCTTGTATACTTTGAACATCTCTTTTTTCTTTTATTTTGAAAAGTCTGATCAAATCTTTTGAGTATATATATATATATATATATATATATATATATATGTATAATTTTTTTTGCTGACAGTGTTAAGGACCAAATCCAGAGACTTATATAAGCAAGTACACTGCTACTGAACCATAATCCTAGTCCTGTTTACTATTAAATTCAGTATTTGTCATATAATTAAAGAATTGAAGAGATTTTATATATTCTTGATACTAGCCCTTGCTACGCTATAGATATTCATATATATGTATATAAGAAAAATTGTGTTTGATGCTTTTCAAATATTTTGAAAAGTTCTAAATGTTGTAACATCTAATGAATCATTTTATATTCTATATAATATTTACCTTCCCTAAAACTGTAAAATTGAATAAGCATAGATACACAAACAAATCTATATACATACATTTAGGGAATATATAATTTTCATACTACCAGCTAATATAATTAGGTATTCTTTATAAGACTGAGTTTTATCACATAACTTTATGATTGTCATGAGATTGCTATGACTGAACTGGAATTTATTTTTCCACAGAGAAATACAACTATCCAGATACTAGTTATTGAAAATGATGTCCCTGTTGAATCAATATTTTTCTAAAATAAATCAACTTTGATTTTCAATTTTCAATTTTATTTCCTAAAATAAATCTATTGCTCTTCTCTTTTTCTCTTTTTCCTTCCCCTGTGTCTCTGTGCACCTCCAGCTCATGGGATCTGCACTTTGCTCCTGCCCCCTATAAACTCTTTTTCTGCATGAAAATAAAACAAAATAAAATAAATCTATTTCTTGACTTATTTTTCCTGTTCTTTCATCTGTAGGTCAGTTGATACCAAATAGTAAAGAATTATTTGCATTTAGACTTTAAGGGTTCTGATCTGGTAGTGTAAAAACTTGTAACATTTTTTCTTACTTTTCAAAACAATTTCCAATATTCTCATCTTTTGAATTTTCATAAGGATTTTTGTAGCAGATTGTAAGATTCACATAAAAGTTGACTGTGGCACTGAGTATCTACTCAGTGCTGGCCTACTATATAAGAGACCCTTGGTTTGATCTCCAAGACCACAAAAATATGACTATCTGATAGGACTTTTATTGAGATCATAGTAAACCCATAGATTAATATGAGATGAGTATTAAATTCTAAAATCCATGAAAATGCTATGTACATTTTTATTTATCTGTTCTATACAATGTTTTATGATTTTTACATACAAGTCTTTATATATTTTGATCAATTTATTACCACACACTTCATGTTTGTAAGGCAATAATAATGTAAATCATGTACTATAACTGTAATTTCTTTTTTATTTTTAATATATATATTATAAAAATATTGTACAGAGGAGTTAGTTACATGAGGAAGGTAATGAGTCCTTTTCCTATCAAGCATTGTTACCCCCTCCTTTGTTTTTCCACACCCCACCTCTCCAATTCCTCCCTCTTCGCCGCTCCCAAAGTTGTAAAGTTCATTTTTAATATAGTGTCTTATACATATTGTTACAATGGGTCAACATGTATCCTTATTTTAGCATTTTGTTATTTCCCTTCCCCTCCCCAAATTGGAAAAATGTATGCACAAGATCAGGGCACCAGAATCAAATACAGTGAAAACAGGGGGAAGAAAATACAAAAGAAAAAAAATCACGTAGTACATTATAACTATATTGAAAACAACAGCAAGAAAGATAAAACCACTTTTATCCCTATTTTGGAAGTTTTTAAAAATATCATGTGACTTTGTTGCAATCACTTAATGAGAATTATACACTATAATGACTATATAAATAGAGTGTGTGCAATAAAGACAATTTACAGTAAAACTCAGAACTTAGTGCTTGCTGGGAAACACTAATTGTTTGAACCCTTCAAGTATTAGACCACTTGTCTTACAACTGCAAAGTCCCAAATCTAGCCCCCAAAAAGAAATGTGCTCATTATCTGACTTAGATAATTGTAACCCATCTGTACATCACCTTTACAATACCAATAGACAAAAAGAAATTCCTCTGCAAAATAATCTTTCTTTATTGGAAAAAATGTCTTTATTATGTCATTACTTCTTATTTTCTTTCAGCATTTAGATTATTCCAGTGCAATGGTTTCTGGTTTTCATTGTTTGGATTGTAACTTCTCATTAAACTTATCCTTGTTTCCCTGAATCTAATATATTGCTTTATTTTTTCCAATTTTATAGTAATTTTACTTAAGTAGGGGTGTGTGCATGTGTGTGTGTATTTGTGTGTGCATGCCCATGAGCACATTTGTGAGTGCTTCCTTATGGTGGTACACTTGAGGACTTTTGAACTTCTTGGTTTTATAAATCAATCTAAATTTTTCTATGAATTTGAGAAAACTTTTCTACTCTGTTCAGTCTTCTTGTTCTGAGACTCTAATAGTAGGACTATTAATGCTGACCTTCGGTCTCTGAGGATTGTTTTCTATTCTTCCACCATTCTTTCCTCTGTTATTTTGTTTGAAAATTTTGATTGATCTTTCTTTAAGTTCAAAGATATTTTTTTCTTCTTCTGTCACTCCAGGTCTGTTGTTGAACCCATTTGATGCTTTGTCTAAATTCAACAGAAAGACACACTCAGAATCAATTTCTCTGGACTTGCTTCTGCTTGGAAGTTTAGTCCCCTTTGCATTCATCATGCTTTCTTGTTCTTTGCATTTTTATAAACTTGTGGATGAAAACTTAAATCTTCCAGGAATTATATTACAGGGATTCTGGAATCTGTTGAGTTCTTCCGTGTTAACTCAATTTGATTCAGGTTGTAAAATTGTCTAGTAGGAAGTGATCTATATTGTTGCCTATATTAAAAAATAATTTGTTAGCATAAATTAACTGTACAAAGAGGTTCCACTTTGATATTTACAACATGTACCTCATTCAAATTCATCACACATGCATTACTCTGTCATTACCACTCTCCTACTCTTACTTTTTAGCCATTTTGTTAGGCTTCCCTATGCTATTTTCGCATATATATTTAATGTGCTTTTATCTTATTTACCCCCCCATTACTTTCATTTTCCATTTCTGCTCCTTACATATTCTGACTTCTAACATTCCTTTTACAAACATGTCCTCTCACCCTTTTTTATGTCTAGATCGCACCTTAGGGAAGACACATGGTGTTTATCTTCTCAGCTTGGTCCTTCTTAATATTTTCTATTGCTGTTTCAAGGAATTCTCTAGGAGTCTCTCAATTCTGCAAGTTTTAGTGATCAGGAACAAGTTGTGTAGAGCCACTCTAGTCTCTTATTTGTGGGGTTTATCATCTTCTTGTTCCCATGATCCCAGGGTTTCTTTCTTAATAACCTGGTTGTTTTGTCCCTACTCATTTATTTCTATTAACATAGTATGTCAAGAGGGGGTCTACTTTCTGCTACTAAACTTCTGTGTGCTTTGTGATATAAAGTCCAACAAGAAGCCAACAGAATATATTAGGAGTATTTCTGTTATTCAAGGATAGGTGCTCTCCCCGCCCCCCCCTCCCCGCCTGGCCCCACCAATTTCTACTTCATCTCATCTTAATGAGGTCCCAGGGGGTCTACAGGGTGCACAGCATACTCCCATTCTAGACACAGAAGCACCATTATTAATCATAGTTATAATGATCAATTATTACTCAATTATACTATCTGTGGACTTCTTACTTTCAAAAATTCTTCCTTAATTACCAGTGTCTCTTTCTCTTTCTAATACTGTCATCTTCACCTCTAGCTAATTAGGCTATAGTTTTCTAACATCCAATCTGTGAGTGTTGGACAGGACCCTAAGAATTATACCACCTCCCAGATCTCCTTCATACAGCAACAATCTGTGAAGCATAAACACTTTTTCCATTTCCATCTGTTCTTTGTAAATATTTTGCAATGCCTTTAAATGGCTGGTTTCTTTTTTATTAACACGGTCTGGTTTTTTATCATTATTATCTATGAAAGAAATCACCTGTCCTCATCTTGTAGTCATTACTGACAGTCATGGCCCTGACTTAATAGACTTTTCCTGGTGTTATTTTCCATTTAGATAGATAGATAGATAGATAGATAGATAGATAGATAGATAGATAGATAGATAGATAGATAGATAGATAGATAGATCAAACTATATACTATATTGCTCACATTTTTTTCAATAAATATAATGTTTATTCTGAATTAGTAAAATAATTTTTTTTAAAAACCCAATTTTTTTCTGTGCTTAAGTGCTATGGAAGTCTATAGGTACTGGGTACCTTAAGATTTAAAGGTTTTTCCATTCAACACTAAGGGTGCTGCACTCTCTCTGGATTATGCAGATGGCTCTCACGTACCATCCACCATCCCTGTGCATTTCAGAGATTCAGCATATTGTTATATCAATCTTGCTGAATCACATTAATTTAGAAAACATTCTTCCAGGTACTTATAATTTATTAGAAAAGTACTGCACATCATGTTCTTTCAACTCAATCTTCCTTTTTTCCCATCCATTGTAGCTTTATGGTATTTATGGTTATAAGTCGTTTTTATTTCTTACTGCCACTTATTTGATTCATCAGTTATTTTTATTCTCCTCATTTAATTTGGCTGTTGGTGTATCAGTACCGTTCTTTAGTCTATAAACATCCCAATATCAGGAATTATGTTTTGTCACTGTTGCGTCATCTATCCTAGTGATTTCTACATCTTCGTTAACTGTGTGACAGAGAGAATCATAAACTGTTTATGTAATCAATCCAGAGCAATTCATTATTTGGTAGTGATAAACGGGACCACATGGTTTCAGTTTTACTAATGGTGAAACTGGGAGTTAAGTTGACTTGCTCAATGTAACAGCAAGTGTATGTGAGAGCAGAGACTCATTCCCAACAAACCATATCATCTTGCTAAAATGGATTGAATCTAAGTCATTTACCACAACACTCATACCTACAAGTTCAAACAAAGTAGATGCTGAATCCAAATCAACTTCAAGGTTTAAAATTGTTACCATTAATAACAATGCTTAATAGGAAATGTACTCATTACCTTGCTCATGTAACTGTAACCCCTCTTTACACTATTTTTACAATGAAAATGTACAAAAAGATAAAATAATAATAATAATTTCTGCATAAAAATTAAATTAATCTTTTTTGGTTATTAACAACACCCAAACACCTATTCTTTGCATATGTCCTTCCAGAAATATATCAACCTGTGTTAGATGTGACTTTCTACAGATCCTTTCCAACCTGGTAGAGAATCACCCTACTAGTATTTAGCAAGCTAGTTTAGTTTATTCAATTTGAAATCTATTATCTAGGACAAATAATGTTAACATGTATATTAATAAGGAATGCATGCCAATTAGAAATAAGTAATCTAACTCTTTTTCTCTCTGTCATATCTATTTGTTTCTATTGAACAGTAAACAGAATATTGTAGAAAGGACTAGGGCTGAAAATTAAGAGAGGTAGGTGTTTGGCCAAATTACACTACCATTTTAATGTCATTTCTTTTCACAGATTCTTCATATTTTATTGGAAGCATTTTTTAAAAAGTCAAACCAAGTTAATATTTCTCAGAGCTTTTGTAGAAGGCTCTATTTAGTGGTTAAGCCAAGAAGCTTTAGAAACTATTTTCATGCAACCCTGGAAAATGAAAGGGAAGCTAAATTTGGGGGGAATGTTTTTAATTTAAACGATACCATTAATCATCAAAGCAAAATAAGCAGTCAAGTTCCCATAGAATGTATCCCTAAAACAGTTAACATCAAATATACAAGAAATATGGCCTATGGAAATGAATGAAAAGTCATTTGGGCAATGTTGGACTTAAGGTCATGAGAAGATTCATAAGAACAGTCTTCATAAAACAGATAATGTTAGTGATTATCTCTGAAGAATGAGTCGATGTTAGGTTTGGTTTATTAAGTCTTTTGTTCCTAGTCTTTATTTTGTTCAGTATGTAATTCTGGGGATTCTCCCATGTTTTGAACAGTTTATAACCCATTGCACGCATCACTATGGATATGATGAGGCTGATACGATTGGAAAGGGACAGGCATACTGTTTTAGTTTCTTTCTGTTAATATGATAATATATAGGAGAAAACCAAGATCTACTTGGATTCACCATTTCAGAAATGTCAATCCATGGTCATCTAGCCCCATTCCAATCATGGCCATTTTGCCATGGGCCTGTGGTGAGGCTGTACATCATGGTGGAGTGCACAGGAAAACTGAGAGTTGTTTATCTCATGGCAGACAGGAATCAGAGAAGGAAAAAGATCCAGTTGCAAATTAAAACCTTCCCAGGATAAACCCTTACTGACCTACTTCTTCCAAATTAAGTACTACTTCCTAGTTTCACTCCCCTCCCCAATAATCTCATCAAATTGTGAGTCGATTAATGAACAAACACACTAATTAATTTATAGCTCAATGAGTTTTTTGGAAGCACAGCCAATTGGGAAGGAGTAGGTCACTGGTAGTAGTAGGTCACCTTTAGAATGTGTGTTTGTCTCTAGCCCTATTTCCCTTTTCTTATTTCTTGTCTCTGTCTCATGTCTACCATGAAATGTTCCACTTTATTCCAGATCAATTCTTTCCATGATTCCTCCTTGAAATGGACCTAATGCAATGGAGCAACCTGCTCATGACTGACATTTCTGAAATAATGAGCCAAAGTAACTTCTTCATATATTCAGTTGTTTCTCTAAGGCACTGTGTTACCATGATGGGTGCTACAGAACACAACATGAATCCAACAATCACATATATGTGCTGTTCCAAGTCACTACACCAATTTTCCCTGATCTATAATTTTCACTTACCATTTTATCAGTTGTCCATAAGCGAAACGTGCCTACAAGGAGGAAATTTCCAAAAGCACACACATCATACAATTCCAATCACATGGCATAACATAATAAAATCGTGCTGCTTTCCATTCCATCCTGCTTGCAGTGAGTCATCCCTGTCTCATGTTTCTATGCTTCTTAGTCACTGAGTAGCTTTTTAGCTCTCAGATCAATTGTCACACTATTGTAGTTCTTATATTTTGCTTAATAATAGTCCCAACGGGCAAAAGTAGAGACACAGGTAATTCCGATATGCCAAAGATGGATTTAAATTCTTTAAGTTCTTAGTTTAAGGAAAGGAAAACGTCATATTTTGAGGTGGTTTTTAATCTACAGTCCAAAGCAATAAGAGAAAACGTACTGTAGTAAGGTTTTGTACCATCCACAATCTCAGGTATCACTGGGCTTGTAGACCTTATTTCCCACTGTCACATAGTAAGAAAAGTACAGGGTGACTTGGTAAGTTCCCATGATGGTGGGAACTGTGATCTTGGAAGGCCTATTTCCATAAAGAAGTGACTTTGCATTGATCTGTACTATCTCTTAGTTAAAGGGAAGCAGAGGGTAATGGGAATGGCAGAAGTTTCGGGGGAAGGGGCAGATACAACCTACAAAGCTCCCAAAGAGGGAGGGAGTATGGTACCGATAAGAAATTCAACCAACACTGTTACCTGGAGCCCAGAATCAGGAGAGGATGTAGCACAATATCATTCTTGGCTAAAGAGAAGAAAGAAGAAGAAGAAGAAAACATGTAACTTATTCCAAGAATTGCAGATAATTACATCTTATTTAGATCTTTGAATAATTTAAGTAAAGAAATGAGAGATAGTTACAGAAAGAAAATTGAGTTTGTATGATACAGAGGTTTAGTTGGCAGGCTAAGTAATCCACGATTAGGTAAGATGTGTTAAGAAGAAGAAGCACAAGAAGGGGAAAAAACTCGGAAGGATATTGATGTTACAGCTTAGAAACATACATTTGTTGCCAGGTGAGAAGTATACAATGAAGGGAGAAAAGAAGTCCCATCTAAGAAATGGGCTCTGTGAAGGACACAATGCATACAGGCAGCCTGGTAAGTGTCTGCACCGATATTACCTTCCATCATCTGGGTTCTTTTATGTAGCTGCTTGCAAAATGTGTGAGGAATCGAAGCTTAGCCTCTCTCTTTTCATCACCAATGCCATTTGTTGTTGCTTTCAGCCTTCTTTTTTCTTCCTTGAAGTGTCACCCAAGCAGTACAAAGTGACACAGGGAAGAATAAAAGCATCTCTTTTTCATAGATGGGTTGTGTAACAGATGGTCATGTTCATTCAGCAAAGACAAATACCTCAAATGATAAACACAACAGGGTTGAGAGGTGCTGGGGGATGATGTGTGCCAGGATCCCATTCATAGCCAACACTGGAAATAGAACAGTATCCTTTTTACAGTTTTCCCCTCACAAATTCAGGCTGCGCGAATATCTGTGCTTCAAGGATTGGGAGCACTCCAGAAGTGGAAGGAGTCTGTAGCGGTATTTGTGGCATATGTTCATCCACACCCTTGGATTCTGCACCCAGCCTCTCATCCCGGCTTATCTAGGAGTGCCTTACATTTCTATCTGCTACTTCACCTACTACCCGCATTCTAGCCTAAATTGTCTGTAAACCTTGTTGTGTTCAAAGCCTCCTAAAGCACGTTCCCCTCCTCTACCACGTCTTCCTCTTTTTATAGTATGTAGTCTGATGGACAAAATCTTCTTTCAAAAGTGCAACTCTGAAATGGGGAGGGCAAAGAGTAAACAAATGCAGCAGTGGCACTCACTTGACACTATGTTGAAAATGAACTGGACAACTTGTGGGTGGCGATGGGAGGGGAAAACTGTGAGAGAGCAAGGGAAGAGGGAGGGAATTGCCTAAAAAGAAATGTATTCTTTCCCTGAATTATGTCACTGGAACCCCTCTGTCTATCACCTTTATAAAAACAATTTAAACATTTACAAAAAAAGAAAGTGCACATCTGATTTTCTCCTCATTTAAGGCCTCATAACTTTGCCTGCAGCAATCATCTGTAGCTCAGGGTCTAGAAAATGGCAGTAAGTATGTCAGCCCTTCCTATGTGGATCCTCACTTCTGCTCAGTGTTACTCCACCACAGACACATAACCACTTCTTTCTGTCGTTGTGGTTGTTTGGGATTTGTTTAGTTTATTTATTTATTGTTATTGGAAGGGTGATGTACAGAGGGGTCATGAGTACATTTCTTTGTGAGCTGTGCTGCCTCTTCCTTTGTTTTCTCCCAGCTTCTCCGGTCCCCCTCCTCCACGAATTGTATAGTTCATTTTCACCATCGTGTCTAGGAAGTATCACTGCTGCATTTGTTCACCCTTTGTTCCCCCATTTCTGTACTCCCCTTTACCATCCTCAAAATAGATAAACTTTCATACAAGACAAAAGGTACAGAAATCAAAAACAGTGACAAAGGAGAAAAAACAAATATCAAAAACAAAAAGCAAAATAACAAGAAAAGCTCTTGTTTGCATTTCTTGGAATTCTTTTCAATGCAGGACTCTAAGCATTCACATTTCCTTCCAAGGGAGGATATTCTTTTATTTATTTTTCTGGGGGGGGGTGTTGGTCATGGGGCTTGAACTCTGGGCCTGGGCGTTGTCCTTCAGCTCTTCAGCTCAAGGCTAGTGCTCTACCACTTGAGCTACAGCACCACTTCCGGTTTTCTGGTGGTTTATTGGAGATAAGACTTCCATGGACTTTTCTACTGGAGCTGGCTTTGAACCATGATCCTTAGATCTCAGCCTCCTGAGTAGCTAGGATTACAGGCTTGAGCCACCGGTGCCAGGCAAGGGAGGATATTCTTAGGAGAGGATCACAAAGACTCAACAGCTATGTTTATATGATCATATAAAATGATGTCTATAGAAATAACCACTTCTTCAATACTGATAGTCTATCTGTAATTCTATGAAGATATTTTTTCACTGATCCAAGTCCCTTAATTTCCCATTCTGACTCTCTTTTAATAGAACAGTTCCAACCATTCAACCACTTACTCACTCACCATTTCCTCTCTGTGAGATTCACTTTGGTTGGGTTAAACAGCAATGAATAATTGACAAAATATTCCCTGTAATCCCACATGACTTTCACAGATATATGTTATTTCATCAGTGATAATTGAAATGTATTGTAATTTCTGGTTACTGTGACAATCTGTGCTATATGGCTGGGGGGGGGTGCTTCCTGGGGAAAATGTCAACTCTACATTTGTCATCACTGTTCAGAATAAACTAGGATGTAGCTCACAATACAACTATGGTGTGGACTGGAATTTATGGAGAATTGCTGTGTGTAGAAGCTGTGTTAAGCACTCTCCCTGATGTGGCAGGGAGGTAGACCCTCAAGATAGTATTTTGTGGGTAAATTTTGCTTATCTTGTGGAGACTGATATGTTTGCTGATCCCCAAATTTGGAGGGAAAGAAATTGGTTTCTTAAATCATAGATTCAGTTAAACACTTGAGATGGAATGGACAATTAGAAGACGGATGGGAAGAGTCGTGTACCTTCCATAGGAAACATTCAATCTAATGCAAACAAAGATTGAACATCTGTGGCATGCCAATCTTTTTTTAATGTTATTATTGTAAAAATACTGTATAGAAGGGTTACAGTTACATGAGCAAGGTAATGAGTACATTTGCTATCAAGCATTGTTGCCTCCTCCTTTGTTTTTCCCCTACCATCCCTTTCCTCCCATCTCCACAACTACACTCCCCCCCACCTCCACTATCCCCCATGTCTCCATCCCCAACCCCTACCTAAATTATAAAGTTCCTTTCTCAACACAGTGTCTTGTACATCTCATTGTTACAATGAGCCAACCTGTATCCCCATTTAAGCATTTTGTTTTTTTCCCTTCCTCTCCCCAAATTAGAGATGTGTATATACATGATGCAGAGCACTGACATCAAATACAGTGAAAACTGGGGTTATACCATAGGGGAGGAACATACAATTAACAAAGTACTTCAATGAAGATGTTTCACTTTATTCAAGGTTGCTTTTCCAAGGTGTAAGAGAACATTCATTTGTATGTGATAAATATATTTTAATCTCACACAGATAAAAGATCATAAGAAATGGTGTCAAGTCTGCTCTGAGTACAATGCTATGCATGTAGTGCCAGGCGAATATGGGCTTTGCAATCAACAGGATTACAGTTTTTCTGCTGCTCTTTTCTCACTATGGTTAAATGAGCCAAACCCCCTCCTCTCTTTGACTCAGTTTCACTATCAGGAAATTAAAAGAAATAATCTGGGGAGGGAGGTGTGGTCTGGTATCCTTTAACTTTGGTACAATCTATTTCTCTACAGATCCCTCCTCAGAAATTTTTCTAAAGATACTGTTTCTTTAGCATTATTTGAAATAATTCTTCTTCTAGTCTTACAGACACCAAGAGAAGTTATGTACTCAAAGGCCTCTCTACTCGAGCTAGTTATAAAGCTGATATTTTACATGGGAAGATATATGTATGGGTTCAGGAAAGAAACTTGTAAGTAACCTATTTCTGGGCACAATCTTATTCTGAACCTATGAGTCAGTAGCCAATGCCAGAGCTTTTAAGTGACCTATTGCATGGGCATATTTGTAATTAAAATCATTGTTAATATACAGAATTACATTTGTATATAGTGTGAGCTCCTGGATTGTTATGGTGGCAATATATGAGAAAATTAAAATCTAGATAAATGATATGACATTTCACAGCTAGAAATGATCCCAGCACCAATAATAATAATAATAATGCTAAAATGAATAACTGCAACAAGTATTTGTACAGCCTTTTAGCTTTACAAGTGTCATCAGGTAAGAACACCTACTCTACATGAAAGGAAAGAACCAGACAGGATAAATAACATGCCTGAGATTGTACAAGTAATTCATGGCATGGATGGCATGTAAACTTTGATAGATAACACCAAAGCCTCTCCCTATTTCTACTTATAACACAGAACTCAGAACAGATGTAAATCCTCACCTCCATCCCTTTTTACACCCTTTAAGTCTGGTGCCTGAATCAGTTCTGTAAGAAAGTTTCAAGAACTTTGGGGATGAGAGTACTTACAAGGTCAGTGTATCTTTCAAAGTGTTGATGCATCTTTCTATCAATCATCTGTCTTTCAGTTTCTCTCCATGCATCTGAGAGATGGAAAGCCCTGCTCAGAGTAAGTACAAAGTGCCTCTTCTCTCTCCAGAGTCCTTCTGGACTCTGCCTGCCTCCCAAAGTGCTCCACTGAACCCACTGGGAAACCTTGCAATCTCCTTTGCAATTCTCAGCCCCCTATTCCCAAGCAGATGTCCAAGGACGTTTGCTCACTTAACGGCTTGCACAAGACATTTGAAGATCCACACTATCTCCCCATCAGCCTCTCTGAAACATGCATTATCCATCCGTCCTTGAAGAAGGTCTCATGGTACAGTGATTAAAACAGTCCTGTGTTAGATAAACCTGGTGCAATTTTCCAAAAGTCATCATCTAGGCATTTCCCCTGCCTCAGCGGAGAACCTTGCCTCCAATTTCTGGGCTTTCTCATTTGTTTTCCATCCGACAATCCTAGAGATGCTCTTTCAGTGACCTCTGCTAAAGGAAAGGAATGGGACACACTTAGCCGACATTATGCAGACCCAGTGAAAAATTGGTCTATTTTTTATGCTTGACAGAACTGGTAGGGCCAGAGACATATCAACTCCTGATATCTCTAACCACTGAAAGATAGGATGAGAGAATAAAATGTTGGAGGGTTTTTTTTTCTGTCTTTTCTCCCTCCTTGTATCCTGTTCTCATACATTGTTCCTTCCGTAAGCTGAAATGTGACACCATGGACAAAGTAGGCTTGAATTCAGTTAGCGTTCTTTCATTTTTATTTTTTTAAATTGCAGGCATTATGATCAAAAGCAAATTGGTTGTTATTCTTTTGAGTCGGACCCCTCCTCCAAGCCTCTCTTCCTAGTCTGTCCCTCAGGGAACACAATGATTCTCCAAGTAATTAGTTATTTAAATGTTGGACATCTTTTCTCCATCCTTTGTTTTTCATGCCTCATGTCACTAAGACCTAGTTATTCCTGCTTGGAAATGTGGCTTTTGTTTACCTTTTCCTTGCATTTCTACTCCCTGGCCATAATACAGATTTTTGTCTCTTTTCCATCAGTATTTGTATAAGTGGTAATCAACAGCATTATTTTAAACGAGAAATTACCTAACATTTTTCATTATGTTCTAAGGAATGGTTGTCCTCATCCACTATGTGGGTGTCCTATCGCTGTTCTTCCCTCAAAAGTGCAGGTATGCAGATGGGGTCATGTGTGTGCTATCTGTTTCCAAACAGGAAACAACTCCAGGCATGAATTATGAATGGATAGAACATTTACTTTTTGTGTTTCTAGATCATACAGGGAGCATGTTCACATGTGAGGGAGATAATTCTATGCAATGAATTCTAGGATGGAATTACCCCTCTAGGTCAGGAGATTCAGAAGAAGAAATCAGAAAAGCCATCTGCTAGACATCTCCTTCCTCAGACATCTCCCCTCTTCCTGAGTCTCCATGCGACTCTGGGCCTGTCTCACCAGATTCCCATTAAATCCTCACCCGTTTGTCCCTTTACACAAGACTAGGAACCTTTTGTGCAAAAAAAAGTGCTCTGGGTTTCTGATCTCAATCTAACCTCAGTTCCTACCAGTTTCAGGGCTTTCTCAATATACTGAATATATTTTAATTGAGTCTTTGGGGCTAGACCTTATAACAATTCTCATTTTTATTTTAACTGTTACTTTTCCTGTGCTTACTTGCCTTCTGTTCTTCTTACTCTGTATCTCAAAGTCTTCTTAAAACAAATCTCTTGAAATCGTCACAGTGGTACTCATTAGACATTATGTGGAAAATTAACTGTACATCTTGTGGGTGGGGATGGGAGGGGGAAACTGGGAGAGAGTGAGGGAAGGGGAGACAAGGTTCAAAAAGAATTGTATTTATTGCCTGATTCATGTCACTGTAACCCCTCACTGTGTGTCAATGTTACAAATAACAAAAAATAAAATAAAATAAAACTAACTTTGTCTTAATGAGAAGAACAATCTCCCCAACATTTTATTCTCATTACCCACAGGGTAATGCATTAGAGAAGTGGACTGCTCAGAAATTATGCCATACCAAACAAAAAAAGTACATAGAAGGGAAAACTTCTGGCGAAGCTTAAATTTACTTGTACAGGATATTACCTGGTGTAACTATGTTCTCAAGTACAAGGAGAAAAGCACCACTGACTACACATTAATAACAATTCTTATTTTGCAACATGAAATCTTCATATGTAGGGTATGATTCAGCGTGGATACCTCCAGTGTCTTAACTACTGCACCTTTCTGCTCTTTTGGAATAGAGATTCTAACCTCAGGCTCCTTCAACTACAGTTTACTCAATAGTCTGCCTTCATTACTATAACAAAATTTTCAAGTCAGGCTAACTCCATAAAGAAAAGAAGGTTATTTAACTCATAGTTCTAAAGATTCAAGTGCAGGGGGCTATATGCTATGGTAAGAACATCAAGGTGAATGACAGTGTGTGATAAAGATCATATCACAAAACGAGATACCAGACAGAGAATAGATCCCACAATCCACTGAAAGAACGTATGAATGTGACACATTGGTTTGTGGTGGGATTGATGGAGTGATCACAGTTGGCTTAGACCTATATTTCTCAACCATAGTTCAACTGTAGCAACATTAGCATTGTGGGGCCGAATAATTCTTGGTTGTGGGAACAACATTTTTTAACTAAAAAAACACCATTCCCAGCTCACTAGATGTGTTAACATCCCTCCCTAAAATCCACACAACTCATTTTCATATACCATGCCTTCAAATGGAGAAAGCTGTGAACAAGTTGACAAAACTTACTTGAGGCCTATAAGTTTCCATAGTTGGGAATCACACTGTCTGATGGTAATTACAATTACCATCCCTCTCTTCTTCAATCTTCTTTTTGAGAAGTAAACTCTTGAAGTTTTCACTTGGTTTGCTTGGATATTTATGCTGAGGACTTGCATACCAGGTACTCAATCATAAACACCAGGACACTGAGCTGTATCTACTATTCTAATGTTGTTCCTTACATGAATTTTATTATTTTTTTTTAATTTTTAAAATACCTTACAGAGGGGTTACAATTATACGCGCAAGATAACGAGTACATTTCTTATCAAGCATTGTTGCCTCTTCCTTTGCTTCCCATTACCATCCCTTCATATCTCCCGACACCCCCTCTCCGCTCCCCTATTTCCCCCCCCCCGCCCTCGGGCCAAAGTTGTAAAGGTCGTTTTACCATGGTGTGCAGAGGCTATGGTATTGTCTAAATGTTCTCTCTGATATTTGCTTCTTAAGTGTCAGAATGTAAGTCTGAGGTAGGTTGGATCATGTGAAGGTTTTCTTCATTTTTGCCTCATTCTAACCATTTCATTGTCTGGAAATGGTGCTCTTTATTGTGCTAATTGGAATTATGATGTTTCAGTTTAGTCAGTGAAAAAGAGAGGGTAGGAGAAATGAGGGGGAAAATGTGATGTTGGTAGTCTTCATACTTACTGGAAGTTACCATTACTGTGGTTTCCCTTCTGTGAACAGGCTTTGAGTTGGAATTTTTATGTCAATTATCTCATTTAAACCAATCCAAACTTACACACATACACACCATATATATACCTATAATATATAATATACACAACATGTATACCTATAATGTATATAAATATAATATATATTTATAGATAACCATTTTACAAATGAGGAAATGGATGCCATTTCACTATTCTTGTATCTATAGTATAGATTGGTAAATTAGGGTTTTGCCATAATGCACAACTTGAAGTCCACACCCTCCTATCCTAAAGTTAGTATCTTCCAGAGCAACATCTGTCAGTAGCTGCATTCTGTTTTTATACATCTATCCCTTGAAAGGTTAACCCTCTAGGAATGCATTATTTTGAGGACAAGGCTGTTGGATGCATGGAGCAAGAGAATGCAGAGGGAAATCTCTGAAAGAACACGGAGATCAGAGCCAGAACAGCCTGCTCTGTGTTGTAGACTTGTCTTCACAAGGCTGCCTCTGATTTATGTGACATCTTGTCCCTTCAGTCACTTTCTCTTGCCACAGCTACATACAAGACAACAATCACCACCAGAGAGGTCATCTACAAATTGCAAAAGAAATGATAACAGATAACACATACTTCCCGTGCATATCCATCAGGCAGACTAGAAATGCATGTACATTTTCCATCTCTATCCCTGTGGCTCTCTTTTAATTACCATTCCTTTTCTATGTGTCCCAAGTTGAGCCACATTTTCCTTAAGTCACTAACTACTCCCACACCTTTTCTCTGCTTTGTTTTACGTAATTATATTCATATTTATGAATTTAAAAGTGAATAGCTAAACCCATAAAGAACTATGATAAACAGCAAGCATGACATGAATTCAGTTCACTTAAGACGGTTTCTGGCACCCTGTTGCTTTGCTCAGATGTGGCTGTTCTTCATGTCTGTGAGATTCTACCATGCTGAGCTTCTTGCATCATACTTTGGGTCTGTCCCCAACAGTATCTTGTTAGCTCGTGCTGGAGAAAGTTCTCATTATTCATCTAGGTTGCTCTATTTCAAAATTCCTTTTTTCTCTATTGTCACTCCAAGAGGCAACACTCATTATATCTATTTCACAGATAACTAAAAAGAGAACTGGAGATGTAAGAGACAAGATTGAGTCATAATGTTTGTAGGTCACAAAGCACATCACTAGCATCATGCCTTATGATCGTCTAATTCTTTCACTGATGAACAGAAAAAGTCAATAATGAGCTATATTACAAAGCAACCAGCCATGGATCCTCAGCTTCCTTTGCATAATAACTGGTATAGCATCTGCTGGTTGGGCCACTGTTAACTGAGGGCAAGGTCTAAAAGTATTTAGAGGGAAATTGCACAAATAGTTCATCAGTTAAATTGCTTCCTGTTCTGAGCAGCATGATGAAATATGCTGGTATCTTTCTATCTCTCAGCTGAGACATAAATCATCCCTTTGTCCACAGTATCCACTCTGTATATTCATCTCACCTGTCAGTCTCTCTTAGCTGTCATAATGAGTACCAAGATGGTTTCCCGCATGTGCTCCAGTAACCTTTATGAAGCCCAGTGCCTACATCACTGTCTTTGATTCATCTCATTACTTAAGCTTTGTCAAAATTTACATGATCATAAGAACAGTGAGTGAAGGACAGTAAGATACTTTGAGAGACAGAGCCCATTTTATACAACTATTACTGTTGTATTTTTTCATAGTAGTTGCATTTTATTGCAAGAAGTTGTTGCTTCTCTTTGTATCTAATTTAGAAATTAAGCTTTAGATGCACAGAGAATATGTCACTGATGTGTGTGTGTGTGTGTATGTGTGTGTGTGAGTGCACACACAAGCATATTGAACAGTTCTGAATTATCTGTGGTTTCAGGCCTCTCCTGTGGATCTGAGAACACAGATAAGTGGGTGCTACCATATTCACCATTTTCACTCTACCACCCAAGTATAAATGTACACTCTAAATCCCACCCAGCCCCATAGCTCACAGCTGCTTTATCTTCAGATTTCAGCTGGTTATCTAAACACAGACCATTTACCAGCATTATCAACAAACATTCTTTCTTGTTCCTTTGTCCTAAACTCAAAGGAAGCATCTCTGTGAGATTAATTCTGAAGCTGCTCTAGCATTTGTACAGGAGATGTCATCTTTCTTTATCTTAATTGCATATTTTTGGAAACCCAGCTCATGCTTGTTTCATGTGGCATACCATTTGGTGTTTATGACCAACATACTGGAGTTAACAGGGTACAGGAAACTCAGCCACTCTGAATACTAAACCCATCGATCTCTCAGAGAGTCACCATAAGAAATAACTAATAAAATGGTTATAATAATAGAGGGTCATATAAATGCCAACTGCAATGGTGATCCATCATTTCAAAATTTCTTCACGTCTCTTCTCCACTAACATCATTAAGTTAGGGGAAGGAGAAAGTAAGACATTATACATAAATAATTAGAAGTGTTTATTTCCTCAAACTTCCATTCGAATCCTGTTAAGGGGTTAAAATTCAATTTTAGGGTTAACTTGTAGGTGAGATGAAGTTTCAGGGATAATTGAACTGGAAAATGTATGACCTTGGCAAACAGCTCTCTTCATATCTCTGCATTTTCTGCAGCAACAACAATAATATCATAAAAAAAAGAAAACAAGAATAACACTTAAATCAGATGCAGATGGCTGTTTTATCAAGCAGCAGCAATTTTTATCATTTTAAAAGCTTTTGTTTTTGTAAAGGAAAGAAAATGGGACATGTTCCCTTGTTGTTTTTTTAACAGAGGAAAAAAAGCATATGTTTTTTAATTTGAAATGGAGTATTAATGGTGTTATCTCCAGAGAATTGCTGCGCTAGAGTGAATTGTAGAAAATGCATTTACTTGCAAGCTTTCTGGTAAATTCTTCTCCGACTTGGAGAGTTAGTGGCATATTATATCAGCCTACTGTTCCAAGACAATGCCGTACAGACACCCTGAGAGTCAATTTCCTCAGCCTTTCTTTACTAGATCGTCTTGTTTTCTTTGTTTATATTATTGATTTAGGGAAAATCATTTGGTGAATATTGAGCATTCACTTAAACGAGAAGGCGGTAATATATAGCAAGGAGCAAGAAAAGGATACAATGTAACTTGGATAATAAAACCTTGCATCTCTACTGAAATTTATGGTTTGCATTATCCCATTTGAACTTCGCCATTTACCCGAGAGTGATGTAGATGGAAACTACTGTGCCGATTTTCATAGTTTAGAAGTCAAAACCTGTAGATTTTAATTAGCTTTCCTGTGGCGCCCTCCCACTCCACCATCGGCGATTGAACCAGCATTAACAGTCTCTCCAGGCAAATGTTTCTTCTGCACAAAGCTGCCTCTAGATTAAACCTCAGTCAAACCATTCAGAGGCATTTATGGAGCACCTGCTGTGTTTCTGGCTTTAGAATTGAGGCAATGTCACCCTTAACAACATTTTTAGGTGTTGTATCTATTTACAGACACTTATTATTGATTTTTTTAAAGCAAGAAGAAAAAGAAGAGAAATACATAAGCTGTTGGTTGAGTTAGGTGTGAGTATGGACGACTGGAAGATTGATAGAAGATGGGAATATGGGACACCTTACTGAGTTCGGAGGCCTTTAACAAATTCCTTGGGAATAAATAGGAAACTCAGGATAATATTACCTGGAATTTAGAGAGCAGTCACTACATTCCAGTCATTTGTGTTGTCATGCCATTCACTCATTCAACAAACATACATTTTTGGGTTTGGGATCAAACGAAGTGTTATGGAGACTTAGGAATTCTAGTGAGACTTCATTATTTTTGCCTTCTTTCATTCATATGAAAAATATGGTTTAAATTAAGTGCATAACTTTAAATATTTCAGTGAACTAAAGGTAAAATAAAATGGAATTTTTGCAAGTACTGATGACTCTATGGTATATTGTCTTGTGCTGTCATATATTATTTTGATGGTGATGATGATGGTGTTGTTGTAAGTGCTGGAGACAAAAACAAGAAAATTGCCTTAGCCTTAAGACACTGTATCTATTTAAAGGGATTGTCCACATCTCTTCCTCTTTTCCCTTTCTCTCTCACCACTCAGTTCTTTTCTTTTCCTTATTTATTATCACAGCATTATTTCATGTCCATCAAAGCACTAGGAGATAAATTCTACTAGAATACCTATTTTAACTAAATCAGTTGACATACAAGGACTTAATTTCATGTGTAGGTCAATATTTAAAACAGACATCGACATACAGGATAGACTTTGGGAAGCATTTGCCAAATTTATTGGTGTGGTCAATCCATGTTATAGAAGTGAATGTAGATGAGGGAGTTGATACTAATTTGTGGCTTCTGGAATGAAGAAGGCATTGCCCCTTGAAAGTAGGACTGATGGGTTCTAAGTGTTATAGAAGCCATGAGTTGTACCAGAGAGACTTTTGAACAAAATTGAGTGCCTAAGGATGGATGCCAGAGTACATGAGTGAGCAGAGCTGGTACCCCATTCTAACCTGCACCAACTGTGGTTCTTACTGTAGTCAGAGTCCCTGGCTCCAGAAAATGCCATCTCCACCTATCAGACAGAATTTGTTCCAGCTTTCTGCTATTAATTTTGTTAAACTGTCTGCTACTTATTCCAAGAACTTGCATGGCAGATATCCACCATTGTGTATACCGTATTTTAGTCAGTTTGACTGTGTACATATGCAGATGGCCCTGAATGTGTTTCATCTATTTTTCTATTTCAGATCTGGTTTCCAAATATTAGAGAACACAGGCACAATTTGTTTCTTTAAGCCTGACTTACTTCCCTAAATGTAATATTTTCTAGGTCCATCTATTATCCTGCACCTGATACAATGGTATTCTTTCTGATGAGTGAATAAAACTTTGTTTTCTTTCCTGAAACAAACCAATCTATATCTCAAAATACAACTCAAGCAGCAAAGGAATGGATAGGGATAGGACTTAAGTCAGCAATTCAGTTTGAAGACTACTGAAATTAATCTAGTAGTGAGCAACTAAACCACAGAGATTGCAGAAAATAAAGAAGACAATGGCTATTGGACTAGCACTAAAAACAAGAGGAAATAGCAAACCAAAATAGAAATTTGTATAGAGAAAATGCAAACACTAGTTTTAGATTTTTAATAACCAGAATTGCCAGAAGTGCTGAAATTGCTACGAAGCATTTTTCAGAGCTGCTGGATTTGCTCCAGAAGACTCAAATTTGATACATAATCTGAAGCTGCTACATATCTGGTAAGAATCTATGTCTAGTTAGGCGCCAACGGCTCACACCTGTAATCCTAAATACTACAGTGACTGAGATCTGAGGATCCAGCCCAGGCAGGAAAGACTGTGAAACTCTTATCTCTAATGAACCACTCAGAAAAACCAGAAGTGCACTTGGCTCAAGTGGTAGAGCACTACCCTTGAGCTGAAGAGCTGAGCGACAGTGCCCAGGCCCAGAGTTCAAGCCCCACAACTGACCAAAAAAAAAGAATCCAGGTCTATTAAAAAAGTATTATTCCAGCATGATGTCGGTGGTTTTGGTATAACACAACTCTAGTAGCTGAAGAGAGAGAAAGACAGTGATTAAGAGGTTTAAGTCAACTATCTGAGAGTAGGATTCAGGAAAAATGACAGGATAAGCCAAATCAGACTTTCCTAGCCAATTTGATATCATAGCAGAAAATTCTATATTCCATGGAAGTATTTATAGAAATAATTGTGGATGGCTTCCATAAGCTCAAACCCTTAAACCAACTTCCAGTCTAGTCAGTGACCCACCAGCATGTAAGAAACTGACTAATGCTGAAACAAAACTCCAACTTCCCATATACTGTAAGTGTTATACAGTCTGGCAATCAGAGACTTAGAACGAGAACAAAAAAATGTATGTTTAAATTGGTAGTTTTATATCTATTGCATGCTGAAATAATAGTATTTGGGTGATAATGAATTAGATCTAGTGTTACATGAGTTTCACCTGTTTGCTTACAAACTTTTCAAACGGAGATATTTGAAGTATTGAAATTCTCAGTAGGTTTTCGCTTGTGGCTTATTACTATTGTTAATTGTATGGGACTGCCTTAGACCAAACAGCTGGGTTTTCTGCTGCCTCAGTGTGACTGGCACCTCTGTGTGCCTAGGCCCTGCCCAAGCCTGACATCAACTTCCTGCTGCTGAATCCTACCCTGCATTGCTTCAACTCATCCTTTATGCCATCTCTAACCACATTCGTATTCTTTGTGCCCTCACAGGACTTTAGTCATTCATATAAAGTATTTATTATGGTTTTCCTTGCAGTTTTACATTTATTTCACCAGCATATAAATTTTTATAATGACACATGTTTATGACCCAAAGAGCCTAGTATGCTGATTTACATAAGTTTTCTTCAGAATTTGAAATAATTCAGGATTCTTATAATATGTTATGGAGTCGAGAGGCATGAGGAATCACAAAAACGCTGGTATAAGAAAAGGAGACACAAATCTCCTTGTTACTGTTTTTGAAACATTGTAGACTCTTTATAGCCTTGGACAGGAAGAGTAAGATGTGATATCAGTGATTATGGATGGGGAAACTTTGAAAATAAAGGTCATAAAAGGGAGGTTACCAAAATATGATTCCATACAACAAAAATGAGAAGGAAAAGGAGAAAGAGGGAAAGATGGAGGAAGGAGTGAGAAGAGAAAGGACAGGGGGAAGGACAAGAATGAGGAGGAAGACTGTGCCACAAGAGGAGGAGGAGAAGTGCTGGAGAAAGAGAAAGAAAAGGATGGAGGAGGAATGAGAAGGATAGAAGAGAAAAAGGAGGAAGAGCAAGAGAAAAAGAAAGAGAGGGAGAGAGGGAGGAGGAGGAAACAAACTGATGGAACAGAATATTCATCTATGCATAAGGTAATAGAGCGGGGGAAAGGGGATATCCCCAAATGTATGTACTCAGGCTCATTTATACCTGGCCCTTTCAAATTTCATGTGTGATGACATTAAGATATAAAGCTTTGGGAGCCGATTGGTCTATGAGGGTTTCACTCATATAGATGCAGCCAATACTCTTACAAAGGGGCTTAAAAGAGTGAATTTGTCCCTTTTTGACCTTCTACTCTCTACCATATTGAAAGCAGGGAGTAGCCCCCATCAGACATGGAGTCTGCTGGTACCTCGATCCAGAACTTCCATCCTCGTAATTGACTACAACATGCCAGATCTACATATATTGTTTCTGTATTTGTAAATGCACATCAAGGAAGTACAATAGTCCATTGTTCAGATGTATTTCTTAAAACAGCTAACTCCTATAAACAGTTTCCAAAGATGGACTGAAATAAAGATTGAAAGTGTCTGTTTACCATGTGACACAATCCAAGAAGGAGGAATTAAGGACCCAGGGATTTCTGTGCCTACCCAATTGTTCAAGGCCACGATTTCCTTCACCATGTGGTTTCCCTCATCTAGACAACGAGAGTCATCACCATTCAGCTACAGCTAAAGGCAAAAGAGTGTTGGAAGCTTTATTAAATGAGCAACTTCAGAGGATTCACAAGTATCCTCTATTTCCACTCCACAAAGTCCAACTCAAACACATACTTGCACCAGATTTGAAAGAAAGGCTAAGGATGATCCAAATGTGAATTGAAAAAAAATGAATAATTATGATAATGATCACTATAGTTTCTAGCCTAGCAGTGTGTGTGTGTGTGTGCCTTTGTGTTTGTATAGAATAAAACTGTTAATATTTTTTTCATTCATTCCTTTAATACATGATTTCTATACCCTAGACACTATGGACATATGGTTTCAGATAACTATTCATTATGAGAAGTCATTTTGTGGATTATATAGTGTTCTACAACATCCCTATATTTTTAGATACTGATAGATGATTTTTTTCCTAGTCATAACAACCAAAAATGAGTCCAGATAGTTCCACATGTCCTAGGTAGGCATTCCTGCTACTTTAAGTACAGTTGTCTCTCAAGCATTATACCAAGAGAGACATGTGTAGACAACAATATTTTTTCTCTATCACTTTCCGCCCCATTAATATGCCAGCACAGAATACTTTTGTGTCAGTTTTTTTGGTCATCTTGTTTCATGTTTAATAATTTACATCAGGATTGCCCTCAATTTATAATAATCTCTATTCATCTACCTTGCTCTGGAATACTGAACTCACCTTTCTGTGATCTTTGACTCCACATGCTGCATCAAAGATACATCCATTGTCTTCTTTACAATCAGGGAACAGGAATTATAGGAGAACTAAAAGTACCATATCCCAGTAAGTGTCAAAAGTTGACATTGATGCACTGTAAAAAAAAATACTACTTTCTTGGTAAACATCACTTACAAAAGATGATGTTCTTTTCTCTTGAGCCTGGAATCTGTCTGGGAATCCAAAGAGTCCTTGAAACAGTCACTGTTGATTGATCAGCTCTGGCAGGAGACATTAATGCTATTTGTTCTTTCAACTCTAGCTCAATGCCTTCATTTTAGAAATCAGAATAAAAAGACCTCAGTGATTAAGTGTATTGCCAAGCCTAGGCAGTCTTGCGTTTCTCACCTCCTGTTCCTTTCTTCTGGCTATGTAATAAATTAAGGTGGCTATGTAAGTTCTATGGAAATCTACAGAAATATATCCTTTAGAAAGTTCTCTAAACTGGGCATTGGTGACTCGTGACTGTAATTCTAGCTACTCAGGAAGCTGAGATCTGAGGATGATGGTTTTTAAGCCAGCCTAGCAAAAAAGTCCATGAGTAGAGCGCTAGCCTTGAGCTGAAGAGCTGAGGGACAGTGCCCAGGCCCAGAGTTCAGGCCCCACGACTGGACCCAAAAAAAAAATTAACTTAGACTAAA
>NW_012267343.1:3131778-3134026 GCF_000151885.1 Dipodomys ordii | reverse complement strand
ATATATATATATATACATCTGTGTCTTATTAGTTTCTGATTACCTAAAATATAAAATGACATATTCACCTCAAGATTTTCATTTAAATAGACTCTTAACTAGTAGAAATGTATATGAAAAATATACATATTGCTGAGTTACCATGTAATGCTTCAAAACATGTATACATTGTAAAATGGTTAAATCTGGACAAACACCATTATTAACTCAAGCATTGATATTTCCTCTTGGTAAGTATGAATTCAAAACCTTCACTTCTAGCTTTTTAAAAATACCCAGTAAGGCTGGGAAGGCATTTCAGTGCTAGAGTGCTTGCCTTGCATGCATGAGGCCCTGGGTTCAATTCCTCAGTACCACATAAGCAGAAAAAGCTGGAAGTGACACTGTGGCTCACATGGTAGAGTGCTAGCCTTGAGCTGAAGAGCTGAGGGACAGCGCCCAGGGCCAGAGTTCTGGCCCCATGACTGGAAAAAAAATACACAGTAAATTATTGTCATCTGTAGTCACATTATTTTTTGTGTTTATGGTATCTGATATCATTTCAATAGTTTGACTCTCTGGAATTTATTTTGGTATAAAAATGAGGATGAAGACTGAGCTTTCATTCCTTTGCCTATATCAAACATCTAGCCTTAATCCAACCAGATCTGTTTAAATAAGTTGGAATTTCCACAATGATCCATTTTTTCCCAAGTGTATTTGGTCCTATGTGGAGAATTTTTATGTTTCCTTAATTTTTCTATTGTTCTTGCCAGAGTAGCACATAGTTTCATATACTTTGTGATGTTCTTTAATATCTGATGGTGCTGATTCTCTTCATAACTTGTCTCACTTAAAATATTTTTGGCAATTGTTTTTTTTTTCTTTTTTTTGGAGAGGGGGGTGTCTTAGGACTTGAATTCAAAGTCTGGGCACTGTTCCTGAGCTTTTTCACTCAAAGCTAGCACTCTACCACTTTGAGCCACAGTGCCACTTACACTTTTCTCGGGGTTAAATGGAGATAAGAGTTTGACAGACTTTCCTGCCCTTTGGCTGGCTCCCAATATAGGTCCTCAGTTGAGCGTTGGTGGTATAGTGGAGAGCAGAGCGGCCTTCCAGTTTAGGTCCTCAGATCTCAGCCTAGTGTGTAGCTACGATTATAGGCATGAACAACCCACATCTTAATTTTTTGGCAATTTCTTTAAGATTATTTCCAAATAAATTCATGGAGTGCTATTTCCAAGTTCCAAAATTAAAAACAATATTCATATATGGTTGGAATTACATTGAATATTCATATCTACACACACACACACCACACATTCACACCAACACACTGTTTCTTAAATAGCAGAGTTTTATAGGCTCTGCCCATGTTTTGTTAAGGTTGTTTTAGGAAATTAACTTTTATTATTAAATTTGTAAATGAGATTTGTTCTTGCATTAAATTTATATTAATATGTTCTAGAATTTTTATTAATAATTATACCCATTTACCTCATAAATTATATTGGTGCAAATAAAATAAGTTAGTTATCTGAGTTTTAATGCTATATAATCTTTCCATATGTCTCTAGATAATTTTCTACCTCCCCTCCTTTTATTTATCATATTTCTGGCTTTCCTCCAAAGGCAATGGTTAATTTTTCTGAAAAAATGTTAAACGATAGCTATCACAGAATTTTGTTTTCCTTCTTCATGATGCTTATAAAAAAAGTTCTGTTTAAAATATTACCAAATTTTGGGCTAAAGACTTAAAGAGAAACTTCTCTGAAGAGGCAAGAAGGATGGCCAATAGAGACATGAAGAAATGTTCAACCTCCCTAACCATAAAAGAAATGCAAATCAAAACAACATTGAGATACCACCTCACCCCAGCTAGAATGGCTATAGTCAAGAACTCTAATAACAAAAGATGCTGGAGGGGATGTGGACAGAAGGGAACCTTACTTCATTGTTGGTGGGAGTGTAAACTTGTTCAGCCACTTTGGAAAGCAGTATGGAGGTTCCTCAAATGACTCCACATAGAGCTCCCTTATGACCCAGCAATCCCACTTTTGGGCATTTACCCAAATGATCACAAACAAGGCCACACTAAAGCTATCAGCCCGACGATGAATGGATCAAGAAAATGTGGTATATATACACAAAGGAATTCTATGCCTCCATCAGAAAGAATGGCATTGCCCCATTTGTTAGGAAATGGAAAGACTTGGAAAAAATTATATTAAGTGAAGTAAGCCAGGCCCAAAGAAACATAGGTCCCATG
>NW_012267343.1:3112141-3131728 GCF_000151885.1 Dipodomys ordii | reverse complement strand
TATATATATATATATATATATATACACAATGGAATTCTATGCCTCTGTCAGAAAGAATGACATTGCCTCTTTTGTTAGGAAATGGAAAGTCTTGGGAAACAAAAAAACCTAGGTCCCATGGTTTCCCTTGTTTGCAGGGACTAGTACATGTCCAGGACAAGCAGAGTAGGTCAAAGCTATATACATACGACCATATGAGATAATGTTAAGCAAAATGTACCCCAAGACAGGGACATGAGGTTTTTTTTTCTTGCTTGCTAGTGTTTTTAATGTACTTACAATACACTATGTAATTCTTTTGTCTCTGTTGTATGTTCTTCCCCCATGGTATAACCCCTGTTTTCACTGGATTTGATGCTGGTGCTCTGCACCTTGTATATATATTTTTGTAATTTGGGGAAGGGAAGGGATATTGCAGAACGCTTAAATGAAGATGCAGGCTGACCCATTGTGACGACAAGATGTACAAGACACTATACTGAAAACTAACTTTACAATGTTGGGGGAGGGGAGAGGAGTTGGGGAGGTGGGGCGGGAAGTGATGGTAGGGGGAAAATAAAGGAGGTGGTAAGAATGCTAGTTATGAAATGTACTCATTACTCTGCTTATGTAACTGTAACCCCTCTGCACAACATTTTTACAATAAAGTTTAATTGTTGCTCTTAAAAAAAAAAGTCCATGAGACACTTAGCTCCAATTAACTAGCTAAAAGACAAAAGTGGAAGGAAGTGTGGCTGAAGGGTAGAGTATAAGCTTTGAGATTAAAAAAAAAACTAAGATAGAGTGACTTGAGTTTTTGGAAGGGAAATAGGATAAGTCTGAGTGTAACCAGATTTTCTTTCTGCATTCAGCAGAACTAATCTAAGATTCTGAGCATAGATTGAAAAGATATATTTTCCCTTACCACTATGAGTTTTAGTGAATCCAAAAACAAGAGATTCTTAGTTCCAACTAAATGTCTGAATTCGAAATTGAAGAAAAAGTAATAACAGTTACACAAGAAGAGGGTTAAGGGCAATGGAATGTATAGGGTCTGGCAAACATACCAAGACAGAATTTGCAATTCACTTTCACCCACATGACTAATTTTTTAAGGTTAAAAAAAATCAGAATCTAGTGGGAAATCAGAGACCGTTTATGCTTCATCGCTTGTATACAATAAAAGAAAGAAGAAAAAAATTGATCCTGGTTCATTTTCTCGTTTGGGTTTTATTTGCCTACCCACAGCTTTCCTGGCAAAGGTGCTCACTTTCCTTGTTTATGTGAAATGAACTGGTGTTCTCATCTTGCCTTTCAATAATTATGGGCCTCCCTAGGAAAGTAGCTTTACAGTGGAATTTTATAAAGGTTTTAAAGATTTTTATTATGAAGGATGCAGCTCTTCCACAATTATTAGTTTTAAAAGGGGCTTTCTAGCCCTTGCTAGTAGAGCAGCTATTGATCCCTTCTCTAAGGGCAGATTTACTCTTTACACCCATGTGAATGGTGTATCTTGACATCTCTTAAACAATCCAATAATATTGGGAAGTAAGTCCCTCTCTCTCCCTCTCTCTCTCTCTCTTTCTCTCTCTCTCTCTCTCTCTCTCTCTCTCTCTCTCTGTTTTCTGGTTGAAGGGCTTCTTATCCCCACTAATAATGATGACAGATGAACTTTAGACCTACAGACATCAGGAACCACACATTTCACTCAAGTTTAAACAGTTACATTGTCAGCTGTAATGAGCTTCATATTTCTTTGCACCATTTACTCAAAAAGCAATTGTCACTTGTATTAAATGCATAACCTTCCAAATATCTCTTGATTTATCCCTTTCCTTACTATCCACTCATTCACCATATCCAGTAATGGAAACTATTAAATGACTTTCAGGTAGATATATACCCTGATGACCTATTATGTATATGACTGACCCTTAAAGTTCCAGTTTCTTGGTATGCATTTTGTAAGCATTGCTAGAGGTTGATCAGAGTATTTATACTACTGGAATTCTCTCCTGCATATAACTTACTTTACTTAACATGCTGTGTGTTTATGTACATGACCCTATATATATATATATATATATATATACACGTACACATACAAATGTATTTTCTTCTCTGAAAATCTTCTTTAAATAGTTGTGCAAAAAGGTTTTATTTCAACATGTCAGTTTATGAGTACAATGCAACTGGATCCACATCACCATTTCCATCATTCTCCCCCTCATCTCTGGCAAATAAATTTCATTTTTCCCTTTTTCCCTTGGTACATAACCTTGAGAAAACATGTAACCTCTAGAAAGATGTATGCTGAAATGACCATAATGATAAGTTATCATAAATACAAATGTGTATATAAAGCTAGACACAGTATCTAACCTACCATTGCTACTCCCTAAAAAGGCACTGTGTTTCCATAGGTTATATAACCTAATGGAAATGTGTATAAATAACAGCAGCAAGTGGGCTAAGTGTTAACATCTCTGAATCTCACTTTGTCAACTATGAATAGAAATAATGGATCAGGCTTAACTGAGATGCTGGGATGAAATGTAAATCCTAGTCATAAAATGCCTGAGACAATGTCTTGCACACAAAAAAATGATGTTTCAGAAACAGTGGATATAGCTGCTATGATGTCCTTCATTCAATAGCCTGGCACTAAAACCATTATCAAGCTGTATTTGAACCTTATAATGTCGGCAACAAGGTAGAGATGAAGCACGATCTGTGGACCTCTTACAGAATGGGTTTATTTCAGTCATCATTATCATAAACTTTTATTGAGATCCAAACTGCAGCTCTAAGTGAGAAAAGTATTAAGATAGCAATCGTTCACGGGGATCTCCCAATGTAATAGAGGTATTTTCACTTTACCAGGTGAAAATATCTATTAACCCATGGAAGATAGACCCAAATCATGCTCTGCAAATAAAGCCAGAAACAGGTTTTAATGAAGTAAAGATTCATGGAAGCATTGACAACTTGAGAACGAAAGAGAGTCAGTGAGCAGTGGTGAGAAGACCACATTCTGGAAACAGGAGATTTCAACACATGCAGAGATAAGAAAGCTCTGGAGAACCTGTAGCCCAAGCAAAGGCAGAGAAATGGGACACCATAGGCTGGATGAGTATATTTTCAGGAATTAGGAGCTTAGTCTGTGGAATCATCAAGGAATGGAGAGGCATGGTAAAAAATAATGTTTGGAAAGATGGATCTAGACAGGCACTGGTAGCTCATGCTTGTATTCTTTGGAGACAAAAGAAACCATCCCCAAATCACATCTCAATAAAAGTTGGACATGGAGCTAGATAATGGTCATTCCAGCTATGGTAGGGGGTGTAAATTGGACAATCATGGTCCAGGCTGGTTCAGTCAAAAAGGAGATCTTATCTCACAAACAATAAAACCTATAAGGACTAGAGGTATAGCTTAAGCAGGAAGAGCTGTCTCCTGTCTATTAAACACAAAGTCCTGAGTTAAAATCCCAGTGCCACTAAAAAAAGAAAATGAGGATGAGGATGAGGATGAGGATGATGACAAAATGACAGGAAAAAAATAAAGAAGGAAAATTGGGAAGGGAAGAGGTAGGGAGGGAAAGAGGGAAAGAGGAGGGGAGAACAGAGGGAGGAAGAAATGATCTGACAGAAAGAAAAGGAGGAGGGTCTACCTGGAGACTTGGCAGTAGATTCAACGGCTGTTCTAACAACCCAGGTAAGAATGACGAAGGGAACTAAGGGACTTATATCGCATATTAAAAGAAAAGTCCAGATGTGAGAGAAGTGGCTCCTGTTCTAAGGGAGCAAACATTTAGATGATTATTAGCATATAGGGAACCATGTACTCTGTGTAAATTATTGTTATGTGCTGGCTTATAAACCCAAGAAGTATTTTGATGTCTACACAAGAAAAGTTGATCTCATCGAAAGCAAATTTTCTTAGCCAATAAGGCCAAAATGAATCTCTTACAGACATATACTGGTATGTGCTAGAGCTAAGACTAGAAGACAGGTTGGTCTACATGTTTTCTATGCCCCTGTCCTTCCACACTGCCTTCTAACACGGCAAATGGCAGACTCCTGGCTCTGCTACGCGGGATGAGACAAGAGCGTGAGGGGTATGGAAGCTTGTGACAAGAGGCAAAGACCTGAAAATGAATGAAGAGTCAATTACCAGGCCACAAATGTGCCAGGAAAAAGGGATGCAGAACTTGTGGATAAGGGGAGAGTTTTTTACACTCTGTTGCTAATAGGGCAAAGTGAGGTTTCAAACATACTTTTTGTTTAGAAGATAACCTTGTCGGTCTTTATGTCTCTGCTTCACCACCCAGTCTGTCTCTGTGATATGTCTTAGATGCTCTGGTGGGAAGCTGGCTCCCATTTTGTCCACTCTATTCTGTGATTATATGTAATATTTCTTAAGTAATTACTACATCAGAAACAGTAATAAAACTTTGTGGTCATTTTCCTGTTTAATCCCTATAGTGGTTTTATGAAGTAGGTATTAGTGTAATTATCATAATTATTGTTACTATAATTATTACCCCAGCTTAATATGAAATTGAGGTTCATGAAAAATAAGAAAAACGCCCACAATACTCTTCAATGGATGAACAGGATTAGAGACTGGCAAGAACAATGATTAAGCTTGCACATTTCATGACTAATCTTTTGACCATGATAAAATACTTTATCATTCATCCATTCATAATTTTAGACAAAACATGTATTTTGACTGCTTATAATTGATTTACATTACAGAGATAAAACTTTCCAAATGATATGCATCGTGTCTCATTTATTTATTCACACAAAATTGCTGATTTTCTTTTTAGGAAATGGAAAAACTTGGAAAAAATTATATTAAGTGAAGTAAGCCAGGCCCAAAGAAACATAGGTCCCATGGTCTCCCTTATTTGCAATATCTAGTATATGTATGAGTCAAGCGGAAAAGGTCAGATAATGTGATGTCAGGAAAATTAACCCTTAGATATGTATTTTAATGTTTTTTCTTTCATGCATGTGTTTCTAACACATTTATAAGATTATCTCTTTGTTGCTTTGTATGTCCCTCCCCCACAGTATAACCCCTGCTTTCACTATATTTGATGTCAGTATAACTTGTGGAGGAGATGGGGAAAAACCAGTTGTTTAAGGATACAGGTGGATCTGATGCAACAATGAGAAGTACAAGTTGTCATGTCCAAAACGAGCTTTACAACGTCGGTGCGGGGGGTGGGGGGAGAAAGGGGGTGGGGGTGAGGGGGGAAGGAGAAGGATTGGGATGGGGGGGAAGGGGGAGGCTGGGAAGGGATGGGAAGGGTAAACAAAGGAAGAGGCTACAATGCTTGATAAGAAATGTACTCATTATCTTGCCCATGTAATTGTAACCCCTCTGTACAGTATGTTCACAATAAAAAAATTTTAAAATTACCAAATTTTACCTGTAATTCTAATTACTTAAAAGGCTGAGATCTAAGGATAGCAGTTAGAAGCCAGCACAGGCAGGAAAAACCATGATATTATTTTCAACTAACTACCAAAAAATGAAAGTGAGGCTGTGGCTCAAGCAGTAGAGCACTAGCCTTGAGCAAGAAAAGCCCAGGCACAGCAACCAGGCCCTGAGATCAACCCAGGACCTCTACCACCCCAGAAAAAAATAATTCTTATTGATATAGATTTAAAATAATGAAATGTCCGTTTTGTATTTTAAAGGGTGAACCAAAACAATGGACAAGTTGAAAAGTCAGATCTATCTTGTGGGTGAGGACAGGAGGGAAAACTGGGAGAGTGGTAGAAGTGTTCAACAAGAAATGTACTCATTATTCGTTCCCTGATTCATGTAACTGCAACCTTTCTCTATTTGAGCTCTATAACCATCCAAATACATAACATAAAATAAAATAGAACACCAAAGTAAAGATTTTAAGCAATCAAGTGTAAGTTTTGTAATTGATGGATTGATTGATTTGTGTATTTTTTTTTGTTTGCCTTATTAGAGTTTTGGGTAATGCTAACATATTTGAACTTGAGTAAACATTTTTTCTGTGTAAAAGTTTTTCTTTTGTTTATAGTGGGAAAGTCTGTATATGGATATGAAATTGCATTTTATTTGCTAAAACTTAAAATTTGCATATCAGTATTACAAGATGGTATTTTCTGAAATTTTACCTTGTCCTGTTGTTCTGCTTTTAATGTCAGTATAGTCTTTTTTCCTTATCCAAACTAATTTCAACAGAAAATAAACACTAATAGGATTTTTAAATAGATATTTTAATTAATATTTTTAATAGACAACAGATAGTCTATTTTTACATTGCAACAACTTTTCAATATATGTGTCAATTTTACTGTTTTAAAAATAATTCATTTTGATTTTACATATTAATTCCCACTTTATTTTCCTTAAATTAGTTTCTTTTTATTTTCTAATCCTTTTAGGTACATGATTCATGTATTGATTTTTATATTTTACATACTAATGTATTTGTAGCAATGAATTACTTTTAAAAATAATTATACCTATTACATATGAATAGAGATACTGCATTTGAATATTATTTTCTTGTTAATTAGAAATTTTTGATGTGCTGTCCTTTCTGGAGTGGTATGGGTTGGGTGGATATTCTGAACTTATCCCATTATAATTTTCTTGGGATGGTAAACATAATCTTTCTCATCTTACACAGGAAGTTAAGGATCTAAGTTGTCTATGAACCAACTCCCATAATTCACGGATGGAGTCAATTGTCCTTGTGACCAGCTTACTCAGGATAAGTAGATTTTAAAAAGAAAGAAAGGGGGGAAAAACAAAGAAGAAATAAGAGAAAAAGAAGAGAAAAAAATCAAGAAAGAAGGAAAATTTTAAATTTCTATTTGTTGTCATCAGTGTTGACATTCTACTAGTAAATACTTGCAAGACATTGATATGCAAATGTTGCTCAGGCACTTGTAGAAAACTGGTATTTGTTGTGCTTTGGAGTAGAATTAATAATCACTATTGTAGTAGTAGTAGTATGATTTTGGTCACATTTTCTTACTTAGCTTTGTTTTCCTTCTATTTAATGAATTTTTCTTATTAGAAGATCTCCCCTTCCTTGTTAAGAAAGGAAGGAAGAAAGGAAGGAAGAAAGAAAGAAACAGAAGACAGTATTGCCAATGTTGTTTACATATATTAGCTTGACATTTTCTAAACTTGCTTCTTAATACTAAACTGTGGTGCTAAGAGAAATAAACAGTAAAAATAAGATCATCTTTACATTACTAGAAGTACCTTTGTTTCAGTTATTTTTTTCTGATTTTCATATCACCTAATACTTACTTATTTTTGTTTAATAGGATATTGTTATTCAGTAGTTTAGGAGTTTTCAAAGGCATTTGTCTTAGGTTTTTCTAACTTTTTAGAAATTACATTAGTTTAAATTTCCAAATTAAATAACTGGCCTTTTTTTCTTTTTTATTGTGAAAGAAATGCAAATCAAAACATTGAGATACCACCTTTTTTCCCAGTTAATTTAATTTTGTTATCTTTAGTTAATTTACAGTTTCTGTCCCATTGGAATTTCTATGTTTTGTTTTGGGGAATGTGCTTATTTTGGTTTATTGTAGACTTCTTCCTTCCAACTTCTAAGCTGGAAATTCCTTCAGTAATAAAAATATAACCCTATTTGTTACCCTCATACTTACGTATAATATATCTTTCTTGCTTTAAGAAAACATAAGATATACAAATTACCTCTTCACAATGAAAAAATTAGACATATTGGATCTATGTAGAGAGATCTACCCAAAACACAAACACACACTTCAACCTCCCATGTTCTCTTTTTCTGCTTTTTGTTATTTTCATCTTCATATATACTTTTATGGTTTATAATACAACAATTTGCACAGTAACAAAAATTCTAGCCATTCTTTATCCTTCATTCTAAAATTAAAATAAATTTAGTGCATAAGAACTTTGTTGCCATAGTTTCTCTATTCCCATGCATTTTATTTTGTTTCATTTCTTGGTTGACTGGATTTTATGACCATCTCTTTTTCAAGTAAGGCTCATTGGTGACATTTACTCTGAGTTCTACTGTGTATAAAAAAGGCCTTGGCTGCCTTTATTCGCAAACACTGAATTTGTATGGTATAAAATTTTAGGTCAACTTCCTTCTCCATGGATCAGATAGACATTTCTTGTATACATTGTTACACTGTCCACTAGCATGGAGTGTTGCCTATAAATATACTGGACTCGGGGACATAAGTTTTCAATCCTAGTACTCGGAAAACTAATGTAAGATTGTGAGTTGGAGGCCAGCCAACATGACGAGATTCTGTCTCAAAAATCCTAGAAACAAAGATGAGAAAGAGTAAGGAAGAAGGGAAGGAGGGAAGGAAGAATGGAAGGCAGGAAAGAATTCCTCTTCTGTTACATGTAGTAGATTGTGTGTTTAAATGCTAGCTGAAGTTATTATTTATCTTTAAAGTGAAACATGTTTTTCTCAGCTATGTTTCACATTCACATTTTATTTAGATGCTTGTCTGTTTGTTAAATCAACTTTTCTAAGTTTTAGCAAAACTTTCTATGTATGTGTGATTCCTTAATTCCACGTTTCTTCTATTCTATTACAAAATACGATTTTCTGTGGAATATGTTTTCTTTTTCAGGAGCATTAATCACCTACATGTAGTTTTTTTACCTTCTACATAATATAGTGACAATTTCTTTTTTATGCTATTATATATTATTTTAACCCATCTTTCCCAGTTCAAAGTTTTTGTTGTTTTTCCCTACATTTCATGGAGACCTAAGTTCTTTAATGGACTTAAACTTTCCACTAGTTTTTTTTTCTTTTATCCAATGCATATTTAATGTCTAGTCTGTATCATCTGGTTTTCTTCTTTTGTTCTTTATCAACTTCTTTTTTAATTGCAATTACTTTTTTTCCCTTCAGATGGTGCAATGACTTTTCAATGACTACTTTAAAAATGTTTATGGTCTCATTTATTCTTCTGAATGCTGCTTCTACATTTTTCTTCTGCCTGCTTTTAGTTTACTATTCTCTGCTGAGTGTAGGTTGAAGGTGAGTGCCTACATATTCTTTCATGTGTTCTTACTTATATGTTCTACAGTGTTCTCTATTTAAGTATCAGACTGGGTCCAATTATATTACCAGTCATCTGTGAATGGAGCGTCTTATTCCAAGTCAGTTATTTTTCCTGTGTGAAGAGGAGGTTGGGCATTTATATACTTTTTTGTGAGATATTGAGTCAAACTCTTCTCTCAGATGCTATCTTCCTTGAAGATGGTCATCTCCTCAGTGACAAATGTCTTTGTTTTTCAAATAACAAAGTAATTTGAGCTTCCCTCGAAGGTCTATATGACCAAGGTTTTCTAGCTTATAATGTACATGTGATTGCTTCTTTCATTTAATTTTTCCATTTGTAATAGATTATGGAGATCATGTAGCAGCCAGTCTAGTCTATCTTCCAAAGAATGTTGGCAGCAGATTCAAGGACAAACACTTCAGAGGCTAAAATTGCAGTGCCAAGAGATGGGTCCAATCAGAACTCTCACCAGCTGACCATAAACCTTTCTAAGAGTGAAGATCCTTATTACAGTTGTTCAGCCAATAAACACAGAGAACTTTATCTCTTTTTTTTATACCATTACCTTAATTAGTCATTCCCTATACTCCTGCCAATCATTAATAATGCAAATGCCAGGAGATGAACCACTCACTATGTCCATAGTGACCTCAGAACATGTGAACCCTTGAAGAGATGTCTAGCATCTATACTAATAGATTTTTTAGAACAACTTAAACAATGCCAAATGCTGATGCAATATGGAGGATCAGGATCTCTCATGGCTAGTAGGAACATAGACTGAAGCAGTCATGTTGACAGAAATATTGGCAGCAACAAAATAGACAACAATTCTGTGTTGGATCTGAAAAGTTTCATTTATACAAAATCTGATTTCATTTATAATATCTGTGGCATTTTTACAATGGCTCATGCCTGAGATTCCAAGTGCACTGGAGACAGAGACTGGATCACTGCTGGTCCTAGGGAACTGAGGCAAAACCACAACTGAAGTCCCATTACAACAACAAGAAAAGAAGCTGTTTCAGAGGGTCTCTGTTTGTCATCCTAACTTCATGAGAAATATGTTAGAGGATCATAGTCCAGGCTGGAGTAAGCAAAAATCTGAGAAGCTCATTTACACATAACCAAAAAAAAAAAAAGGGAATTAGGATATGTCTCTAGAAGTCAAGTGCCTGCCTAACAACTGTCAGGTTGTGAGTTCAAATCCTAGTTCAGCAAAAATAGTTAAGTAAAGTAAAATAAATATATCAAACGAGGAGAAACCAATTGGTCCTTCAATGGGTAGATGTATACACAAACTAATATACCTCTCTGAGGAAGACAATAAAAGTATAATGAAGCCAGAATCACAGTCTACAAAGACTACCTACCTACTGTTACACTCAAGTCTAAGACAGGTGGGGTAGTGATTTGTGGAGAATAAAATTATATTTCATAACAGTGAAAACAAATGTACTGGTGAGAAAACAAAAGGAAACAAACTGCTCCCAATACCTATAGTAATCTTGTTGTTGCAACAAAAGCCTATGACATAAAGATGGCCAATGAGAAGACACTCTGACACACAGATGCTTCTTCTCTACTAAATTCGACCCATGGGCCCCAGGGAATTCATACCATCCATTGATTCTTTCTGCTTACACAGGAAGACTGGCAAATCACTGGACTCATGAGATTCATTCTAGGTACCATCACATGACCTGACAGGATTCAGAGGCATCCAGACCTGACTCCAAAAACTTTGAGAAGTACCTTCCTTCTCTTCAGCAGCAATGTTGAGGTGTCAGGTCCTTTCAATGGACACACTGCAGGAAGAAAGGAAGACTGGATTGTCATGTTACTGCTTGGAATGGAATTACCAACAGGAGCCACTAGCTCATGTTAGACTATGATAGAAAAGAAAAATTGAACTTTATTATGTTATGACACAGAGATTTGGGAATTATTACAGTTCCCACAACCTTCCCTGACTGGTTGTTAATCAAGGCAGTTGACATCTATTCTATTAATATTAAAATACCTAAGCTCAGATTTGTGTATTAGAAGGTTAGGATAAGAAGAAGAGAAATTCACACCTGCCCAATGACAGACTGGATTAAATCCAGGATCTGCCTTGTTTAAAGTAGTACCCTTTGCTTCTAGAGAGATCTTCTAAACCCTTTTAAATAAATGAAAGCCTCCTTACCCAAGTTTTTTTCAGAGAATTCTGAGTTGGATGCCTCAAGCTGTGAGAACAACTGAATATAAAAATAAAAATAGAATTTACTTTATATTAATAAAAGGGAAAATTTCCAAGGTGTAATGGAATACTTCATCCCATGTTTCTGCCTCATCAGCCATGTATGTTGATCATTTCAAAGCACGCAGAAGGTTAGAGAAAGGTGAATCACAAATCTCAAGCTGAGTTAGGATCCAAATCAGAGCTTGAAGCTCAGCATGTCTGATTCCCAGTCCGGTGCTCTTTCTTTAAAATGTTCTTTCTCTGAGCCAGAAAATATACTCCAGCCTCCAGGGGAATTATCTGGGTCAATTCAATCCCACTCTTATCTCCAGAGTTTTACACTGAAGTTCATGAATGACCAACAAGCACAAAGGGCTGTTTTAGAGTTCACAACAAACTGCCAAGACAGATATTTGAGGCAACCAGAATGCAGTCTGCCTATTAGGCTTGTACCTCGGCTCGTGATGTTAAAAGTAAAACTTTCTAGCTGAGTGCCAGTGGCTCATGTTTGTAATCCTAGCTACTCAGGAGGCTGAGATCTGAGGATTGTGGTTCAAAGCCAGCCAGGGCAGGAAAGTCTATGAGATTCTGTCTATAATTAACTGCCAGAAAACCAGAAGTGGTGCTGTGGCTCATATGGTAGAGCAGAAATCTTGAGCTAAAGAGCTCAGGGACAGTGCCCAGGCCCCTAGTTCAAGCCCCATGACCAACCAATAAGTAAAGCCTTCTAGCCTTCTGATTGGTTGAATGTTAATTCCCACCAGTAGTGAGAACCCAGGTCAATGTATGTCATATTTCTGAACACATAATATGTGACTTACTTGCCATGAAGAAGAAAATTGTCTTTAAAATGCATGGAAATTTTCCTGTCACAAATAAGACATTTAGAATATCTGCAGGAATTATGATGCTGTAATTGCAATGGCAACCTATCTATAGGAGTTAGATAAGAGTTATTAGAGCTATTCAGCACTAGCTATGGCTTGAAAATCATTGTGAAAATACAAAGCCTACTGATCTGCTTTGCTATGTATATGCTACTTCCATTTGACCATTGACAGGTCCTTCTGCTCATCTAACACCATCCTTTCATTATACAGAATAAGAAGTCTGGGCTCATTGAACCCCGGACAAGATTGACTCAAATAAAGCAGACCTACATATGGATTTTAGACTAATAGTATGTCACCCCTTCTCACTCGATTCACCAAGATTTCTCATTCATAAATGTTGATTATGATACAGATTTCCTTAATATATGCCATTTAGGAGGGAAATATTGGCTAAATATTTTTAAATACTAGCAATTTTTGGTCCATTGTGGGGCTTGAACTCAGGGCTTGGGTGCTGTCCCTGAGCTCTACCACTGTGATCCCTGCTCTATTTCTGGTTTTTGAGTGGTTAATTGGAGACAAGAGTCTCAGGTGGTTTCTTCCCCAGCTGGCTTTGAACTGCAAGCCTCAGATCTCAGCCTCCTGAGTAGCTAAGATTACAGGCGTGAGCTACTGGTGTTGGGTTGTTTTATAGTTTTATGATATAAATAACAGCTCTAGCCGAAAATACAATATAAAGTAGAATGCACAAATCACCTTTAACCGTACCAGCAATAAATATGCCACTTCCTTTTAAAATGTTTTCATGGTAGTTTGAATGCATACACATTTATGTAGGTGTATATACATTATGTTTCTACAACATGGGGTTATGGAAAGTGTGGGTGTGATGAATATTTTAAAATTGCATAGCCCCATTTTTCCCCTAATACTGAAGAATAACAAACTAAAGGAAAGGTTTGTCACATAGAAAAATAAAAACAACAGTGGCTCACATTTGTAATCCTAGATACTCAGGACACTGATACCTGAGGTTTGCAGTTCGAAGCCAGCACAGGCAGGAAAGTTATCTCCAATAAACTACTCAGAAAAAAAAGTGGCACTGTGGTTCAAGTGGAGAGCACTTGCATTCAGCATAAAGAGGCTCAGGGAGAACACGTAGGCCCTGAGTTCAAGCTCCAGGAGCAGCAAAGAAAAAAAAAACACAACAAAATAAAATAAAATAACATGTCTGTAGTCTTAATGAACAAGCATAATGAAAACTGTTTATATGTTTGTGGACCGCCTGAAATGCTACACAATCTTTAAACCTGTGGAAAATTCTCCTTTCTCTGAATTTTTATTTTTATCAATAATTTATTTAGTACTTCAGTTTTCCTACCAGAGAGAAATAAAGTTATGTTTTGGTTCAGCCTGAATTAGTAGTATCTGAATTAATGAGATTTGCTTGTATTTAATTCAGCTTTTTCAAGCATGTATTCTTCCTGATATTATCACAGTGGGATGAAGAACACAATGGTAACAATTAAAATAAGCAACAGCAGAGAGCTAGTTCAGAGCAAAACTTCAGAAATCCATGTGACCACAGGAAGGCTTTAAATCTTGCCCCAAGACCAGGAAGTGCATGTATCATGTCTCAGATTGGACAAGTAATTTCAGGACATAAGCTTACACTGAAAGTGGGCCTCAGCCTCTAGGTCCCTGGAGATATGACTTGAGCTTATTAACAAGAGCTTGGCAACAGAAAATGCAAAGGTTACAAGACAGGTGCAGCACAAAGTGAACAGCCTTGACTTTAACAGTGTTTGGGCACAAGCCTGGAGTTCAGCAGAACCCCTGATCTAAACTCTCATGGTGGCTGGTAGATGCCAGATATGAAAGGATCTTACCAAAGCATAATGGGGTGTTGAACTAAAGAATGGAGCAAGCGTAGATTGGAGAAGAAAATGGGAACTGATCTGAATGAAAATATCTGATATTTTAGAATGCAAATAGGAAATGGTTAATCCAGAAATTAAACACTCTCTCTTCTATGCTTTGATTGTATGTTGCTGCAAATGTGTCGGTCTGGATTCTGGGATGAATGTTTCCATACTCTGTCAGCACATTCCACTTCCTGAAATGGAGAATAACTACTTTGAGATGAGAAGTAGAGAGAGCAATATTGAATACAATGCTGGTGCTTAATGAAGTTTTGTGAAAGAAGAAAATGAATGAATGAATGCAAGAGAGAAAAAAATAATTCCTAGTCTTAAATAGTAACTTTTATTCTATTCAAGAGGACAATGATGAGATAGTAATGAGAAGGGGCTAAAAGATCCAGTTATAAATGTCTGGCTAAATTTCTGATGTGAAGTGAAATAATTTGGGAAAGTTTGTGCTTATCCTAGTATCATACTTGGGCTTTGAGAGATGCTCTTGGATCCTCAAACATGGGATGGTTTTCCTTAAAAATGTACTATTAAGTTTAATGATTATTTTGCCACCTTTCTTTTGCCTTTTTAAAGCTCTGCAGTATCTTCTACTATGGAGAACCTGATACATAATGGTTGATAATGAAAAATACAGAGTGAACTGAGCACAGGTGGTTCATTCCTGTAATCCTAGATACCCAGGAGGCTAAGATCTGAGAATAACAGTTCAAAGCCAGCCTGGACAGGAAATTCTGTGAGACTTTTATCTTCAATTAACCATGAGAAACTGAAAGTGGAGCTGTGACTCAAAAATGATAGAGTTCTAAACTTGAATGAAAGAGTTCAGGGACAATGCCCAGGTCCTGAGTTCAAGCCCCATGACTGACAAAAAAAAAAGTATGGAGTCAGAGTAGCATGCTGTTAAGGAACCTATATGGGTTCTAAAAGCCCTGAGAATCCTATTCCTGGTAAACTTGTTTTCTTTCCTATGACACAAGCATCTTTCCTCTGGCTCATTGGTTCTACACAGAAGGGCATCTATTCGTGAGAAGCTTTTTCCACCTCCTCACAAATTGCTCACAGGAATGTAGAGTCTGAGATCTATTAGTTGTGCTGAGAGAACAAATTACATTACTTTTCTGGGATCTGCCTACTTACAGACTGGTACACTGGCATACTACAAGTTTGGGATGGAGATCTAGCTTTTAGAAAAAGAGACCTACAGTTTTCTAGGAATGTTTGTGATTTGGTGGAGATGATTGTGGTGTCTACCTAAGTCACATCTTCCAACCTCTGCTTTGTACCAGAGAGAATGTTATTTAGCCTATTATTGTTAACCACTTTTTTGGGGGGGATTCCGGTAGTGAGGCCTGAACTCTGGGCCTGGGCGCTGTCCCTCAGCTCTTCAGCTCAAGGCTAGCACTCTACCACTTGAGCCACAGCACCACTTCCGGCTTTTTTCTTTTTGCTTATGTGGTGCTGAGGAATCGAACCCAGGGCCTTGAGCATGCAAGGCACTACCACTGAGCCACCTTCCCAGCCCTGTTAACCACTTTTGAGACTCCACCATAGAAGAAGACACTTGACATCAGGAAATCCAGATTTTTTTTTTATCACAAGGAAAATGCTAAGGCAGCTACTTTTGGAGTGAAAGTGAGGAAGTGAAAGTTGTGTCAGAAATGCCCAAACTTTCTTCAGGTTGATTATTCACTGGAAGATATACCAGAACTCAAAACTCGGTACATTCACTGTTGAAGAATATTCCAGTAAAATGATATAAGCACCTTCATTGTCTTAGCAACACTATGAGACAACACCTTGGAAGCAGTACCACTCAAGGAAGTGCACTGCGTTCAGGGTTTTCAGTGGAGACCACTTCAATAGTAATGAACCTCTATGTGATTGTTCCTAGCTATCCTGATGTTGGGTGCAAGAGCAAAATTAGATATTTACCTTACATATTACTTATTAGCAATATGAAACAAAACTATCAGGTCAAATTTATAGGTTGTGTTTCAGGGATCAAGATCATAAGCATATAAAAATAATCTTAACAGGCAGAATATTTCAAAAGCTCAGAGATCATCTTTTAGACATTGGCCAAAGGCCAGTCCTAAAGAAAAACTTTTCTTGGAAATGTGCATGGCTTGAGAAGGCCAGGTCTTCTGAGTTAATTCTCTCTGCACAATGGTCAATTATAAAACATTGAACTCACTTATGAGGTGAAGTTTCTTAGTAAAATGGAAAATTGCTGATAAGAGGAAGGTCTATAGTCCAACTGAGAGACTACTCTGCTGAATAAGTTCATGATGAAAACTTTTTAAATGAGGAGGAGTTTTTCTACCTCTCCTTTTTCTCCAAGGTGAATAGCTGAGTGCTATAGAAAGCACATGAACAATGTTCATGTTTTGCTACATGGGAAGAAGGCCCAGATAGCTTCTAAAACATAATAAACTAAGAATTGAGAGGCTTGTGAATTCTGCTCCTCCACCCACTCAAGACTACCAAAAATTCCTGAGGCTCAGCTTCTTCTTTTTCTGTAAAGTGAAGATAGCCACCTAGTTGGGGAATTAGAGATATGGACCTACGTTTCAGCACACAAGTACTCTACTGGGATTTTGCCAAGCGGTACAGTCAGAAGTCAATCCACGCTAGGAAGACTCAGAGAGTTCATATCTTGATCATGCCCAAGAGAGGTATACATGAGGATGTGATCAGGCTAGACCTTTGTTGTGACTACAGTATGGGTTGTGACAGACAAGTCTGAGTACTTTCTAACACAATAGTATTCCTAGTGTTTTATATTCACTGTCTTGTTTCCGTTCCCTGTACTTATTATCAGATGTCTGCAATATATCTCCAATCATTTAAAAGTGTTTAGTTTTAAATCATCTTGAAGCAGTTGCTCATACAACAGTATACACACACACACACACTCACACACACACACACACACACGTCTTCAGTCTTACCTTCTCTCTGTTATTGACCTCACTTAATGACCTTGCTTTGGTCTCTTTACACTCATGTCCTCTGCCTTTGTACTTATGACCAAAAGAGATAATACAGAGATACTCCACTTTTATTTTCCATTCAACGAATGTATGCTGAGCACATTTCTGAGCTAGATATTACTACTAGAGATACAAGTGATGGGAGACAAGATAAGCACACTGCTTCCATATATATTTAAGTATAATAGATATTAAATTATTCCACAGCACAGACAGATACTGGAAATGTTATATTTCTGTCTCTTAAACAATCTACAGCTGGTTCTAAGTTTCTACCTATTTGATTAGTAAGATACTGGTTGCATTCATTAATGACATTACCTTGGTCCTCTCTTGGATATTACCTTAATGATGACATATGTGATCACAGGAATATAAGGTGAAGAACTGCCCTTTCATTTCTTGTGAGCCCCTACTTGGAATCCATTATTGTAGAGATGTAGGAAGTCCTACATAATTTTGCATGTTGTTTCTACAGAGGACTACAGTGAGACTATGTATAATGTCTTTTTATTAAGCTAATGGTCTTCAAAAAGGGAAAGTAAATACTGCCCTCAAAATCACATGCCAATGAGGCAAACCATGGAACTTATATTTCTTTGGGTCTGGCTTACTTAATATATTTTTTCCCAAGTCTTTCCATTTCCTAACAAATGCAGCAATGTCATTCTTTCTGATGGAGGTATAGAATTCCATTGTGTGTGTGTGTGTGTGTGTGTGTATCTATTTTTATATCTATCTTTATCTCTATCTTTATCTCTATCTATCTATCTATCTATCTATCTATCTATCTATCTATCTATCTATATCTCACATTTTCTTGATCCATTCATCTACTGAGGGGCATCTGGGTTGGTTTTATATCTTAGCTATGGTGAATAATGCTGTGATAAACATAGTTGTGCTCATAGCTTTAGTACAGCCTTGTTTGTGATCATTTGGGTAAATGCCCAAAAGTAGGATTGCTGAGTCATAGGGGAGCTCTATGTGGAGTCTTTTGGGGAACCTCCATACTGCTTTCCAAAATGGTTGAACAACTTTACACTCCCACAAACAATACAGTAGGGTTCCCTTTGGCCACATCCCCCAACCCCTGTTTATTGTTATAAGATTTCTTGATTGTAGACTTTCTAACTGGGGTAAGGTGGAATTTCAATGCTGTTTTGATTTTCATTTCTTTTATAGCTAGAGAAATTGATCATTTCTTCATGTGTCTATTGGCCAGAAAATGCTCAAAAGCTACGTACATTTGACCATATAAGATGATGCTAAGTTAAATAAACCCCAAGATATGGACACAAGAGACTTCTTGTTGTTCTAAATGTACTATGTGATTTTTTTTTGTTTCCTTTGTATGTTTCTTCTCCCTATGGTATATCCCTTGCTGTCATTGTACTTGATTTTGGTACCCTGTATCTTGTATATACTTTTTTCTAATTTGGGGAATAACCAAACGCTGAAACAAGGAACAAGATGACCCGTTGCAACAATGATACTCACAAGACAGTATATGGGAATTCAACTTTACAACTTTCGGCAGGGGGTGGGGGGGAGGAGTTAGGGAGATTGGAGAGGAAAGGGATAGTGGAACAACAAGGGAGGGGTAACAATGCTCAACAGATATGTACTCATTTCCTTACTCATGTAACTGTAACTCCTCTGTACAGCATCTTTATAATAAATAATTTTAAAAAAAGAAATGTAACAGCATGAAAAAGTCATACACCACGTTTCCCCTCTCCGAGGCATACAAGCTAGCAGCTGCATCAACCCAAAATGCAAGATACATGCATCCATTCATCTCTTCTTGGGAAATACAGGTCATTATGTCTCCTAAAGAATCAGCCCTCCCTTCTCATTTGAGCATGCTTCAACTAAAGTTTCCCTCTATTTCTACAGTGATTATATTTCTATAATCACTGTAGAAACATTGTATGACAAAATATTATAGGCAAAATGGCTTCAAAACCAGGAACATGTATTTTTATGATTTTGATCAAGAAGTCCAAGATCAAGCTGCAGCAAATTCACTTCCTAGTGAGAACTTGTTGAAGACAACCATCTTCTTACTAGGTCCACACAAGACCTTTCCTCAGTGGGGCAAACACTTCTAATGTCTGTTTGCATGTTCATATTGACTGTTTGCATATTCACATTGCCTCCTCTTATAACATTAACATCACCATTAACTGGTGATGTTAATCATATCATTTAACCTTGATCACCTGTTTGAATGTCCTATTTCCAAATATATTCATATTGCAAAATACTGAATGTTATCAATTCAAACATAAATTTAGGGGAAACTTTACAGGCATTAACACAAATTTCTTCTGCACATAATGCAGTCTTCTTGGTGTAGATGAGGGACCCATGGAGGTTTACATGGGTAGCCATTCTGATATTTTCCCAGATGGATGGTGATTCCTCTTCCTCCTGCTCCTCCTCCTCTACCTCCTCCTCCTCCTCTTCCTTCCTTCCTTCCTTCCTTCCTTCCTTCCTTCCTTCCTCCCTCCCTCCCTA
>NW_012267343.1:3110001-3112010 GCF_000151885.1 Dipodomys ordii | reverse complement strand
TCTTCTTCTTCTTCTTCTTCTTCTTCTTCTTCTTCTTCTTCTTCTTCTTCTTCTTCTTCTTCTTCTTCTTCTTCTTCTTCTTCTTCTTCATAAGCTTTGACACCAAGAAAACGTTTCAGAAAATTCTGATCCTCCTGAAAGTTTGAGAAGAAGCTTTGCATTGTGCAGTAGTGAGGGGAAAGAAGTTACCTCTTGTTCATGTATGATGAGCCTATAGGCAGCCAATCACTTCACAGGATATGCTGCCTCATTAATGATAATAATTATTAATAATAGCTCTATTTACCTTACTTCTACTATGTACCTGGTGATTTATTATGCATAAACTCTTTTAATCTTAGGAAGTAATTGTAAAGAACAATGGCTTTAGATCAAAACCAAAAATGAGTGCAGAAACAGTAGAGAAAGAGTAGTGAGGAAATTCTCTTTATTTTGCTCCTAACATGTAAAACAAATCACTGTGGATATTTTTAAAATATAGTCCCTTTTCATCTTCATAGAAATATTATAAGATTGGTGATAACATTTTCAAATAAAGATGATAAAACACATTTAGAGACACTAATTAACTTGACATACATTCAAGTCTTGGTGTAGGGTAAGATTCACCCTCATAGGAAGTGACTGCAGAGACCGAACTTATAGCTTTAATTTAAAAGAGGTAAGTAGGAAAGGTGAATTCCTTACATCACCATGGGATGACCAGAACTTGAAATGAGACACATCATTTAAGCAGATCAGATCTTGGGAAGTTAGCTGCTTCAGACACATTATGAGAAGACAGTGCAGTAGGTTTTCCCTAGCATTGGAAGAGTGAAACAAAATGACTTGCAGCATCAAGGATTGTCATAATGGTTTATGGAAAAAGATGACAGAGAAGAATAAAATCAGAAGGATTAGCAATGAAAAGAATGAGCTCAGTTTTAGGAGCAAAACTCTGTATATAAGAGTATGGGTCAACCCCTCTGAAAAGCAGTATGGAGGTTCCTCAAAAACTAGACACTATCCTATCATCTAGCAAAAAAGTACACTTCAGGATATTTATCCAACAGAGCACACTAAAGTTACCAAGACACCCATGCTCATTGCAGCATTATCTTACCATAACCAAGATATGGAATCAGCCCAGATGCTGCCTCAGTGGACAAATGGATCAAGAATTCTATTCATCCATCAAAAAGAATTAGATTGTACCATTTGTGGCACAGTATTGTATTGAGCATAGAATTATTTAAGTGAAGTAAGCCAGACCCAGAGAAACAGAAGTTGTATGGTTTCCTTCATTTGTGGTAGGTAGAATGTGCTTATACATCTAGAAATAAACACAATTGGTGGTGAGCAAGGGATTAAAATGACTTAACTGAAGTGTAATAGCCTCCATGAAGGGTGCAAAAGTATAATTCTTTAAAAATACTAAGTCAAGGCCAAGCATAATAAATACCAGGAAATGAGAATTGGCAACAGTGGAAGGTGAGACCAATAGGAGAAGGGTAGAGGAAAGGGAGGAGAATACATCAAGAATTCATTGTATATACCACAGAACTGACAAATATAAGGCAAGGAGTGGGTCAAAGGTAGATGAAGATGTACAAGTGTTAACATAGATCAAGATGCATTGTGCACATAAATTGCTTTGGAAATTGGCAAATAATCAATATGTAACCTAAAATTTAAGGGAAGGGAGGGGTGAGTGAGAATATTGACAGGGGGGACCAAAATGCATTGCATTCATAAACTGTTTCAGTGAATGGTAACTTCTTTGTTGAACTACTTAAAGATGATAAAAAAATCCGTGAAATAATTGGTGGAGAAAATAGACAAAAAAGTGCAGTCCTCTTTTTTAGCAATGAGAGAAATTGAGAGAGGATTAAGACAAGAATCCAAAAGACTAGAGCAGGACTCAAGCAATGGGCTACAAAAATATAGTGAGCTCCTTTCCTCTTCTCTCCTCTGTTCTTTTTTCTTTCTCCTCTCCTCTCTTCTCCTCTCCTCTCCTCTCCTCTCCTCTC
>NW_012267343.1:3084874-3109902 GCF_000151885.1 Dipodomys ordii | reverse complement strand
CTCCCCTTCCCTCCCCTCCCCTCTCCTCTCCTCTCCTTTTCTTTCCTCTCCTTTCCTTTCCTCTTCTCTTCCCCTTTCCTCCTCCTCCCTCTCCTCCCCAATCCCTTCCTCTACTCTATACTCCTCTGCTCTTCTTCCTCCTATTCTCTTCCTTCTCTGCTTTTCACGTCTCTTCTCCTCTCCCTTCTCTTCTCTTATTTCCCCCCTCTCATCTCTCCCTCTTCCACTTTATTCTCTCTTCTCCTCTTTTTCTTCCTCCTTCTCCTTCCTTCTCCTCCTTCCTCCTCCTCCTTCTTCCTCCTCCTTCCTCCTCCTTCTTCCCCCTTCCTCCTCCTCCTTCTCTTCCTGCTCCTCCTCCTCCTCCTCCTCTTCCTCCTCCTTCTCCTTCTTTTTATTTCTTGTTCTTCTTCCTTCTTGTTCTTCTTCATCTTCCTTCTTCTTTCCTCTCTCTCTTCCTTCTCTCTCTCTCTAACATCTTATACTGAATTGGATAATGCATATTTTTTCTTCTGTGTGGAACATTATTTGCTTCCTCCTTTCATTTAATTTGACTTATTGAAGACTCTCATTAAGCATCATACATATTGGTGGTTTCTATGAGCTAAGTTAAGGATACAGATTATAACTTCTAATAGCATTTATATTTCCCTTTTCCATATATATATATATATATATAATCACTCTTAAAGATCACTGCTTCACTTTCTGAGATGCTAGCTTTAAAAATGTCTACTGAATCAATCAATGAATATACAGTTGAACACTAACACCTTTGGTCTCTGTGGAAGACAATATTTTCTCCAGGTTTATTTGAGATAGAGCAATTGCAATAATGGCAATCAAGTGCATGCAGCTATAAGACAGATGGCTTATATGAGCTGGGAAGTGGGTACATTCTGCTGGCTTCAATTGCAAAATTCAATACAGCAGTCTCACCAAGTGGCTGGCTTGACACTTCTCAGCACATCAAGTTTCAGTAGTGGTCGCAGGTAATAAAAACATTTTGCTTTTCCCTAAATTATATTGGATTTTTTTCCTCTTTGTGTCTGCCTTCTATTCAACCTCACTCTTCACTGTACTCATCTCCCAGGTGCTTGCAATTTGCTGATGTACCTTGTGCTGGAGGTGGGGTTTTAAGTGAAAGTTCAGGCCTTCCCAGACCTACAGAGACAGTTTTAAATGCACCAGCACAGAGCTCTCTCTGCTGGTTCTGGCTTGGTTGCTAAGCAACATTTCTGCTTGCCTAGAAAGGGGTGAGGTTGTACATTTCTGCTTGCCTAGAAAGGGGTGAGGTTGTCAGGGGAGAGGACATTAGGAACTGTAACTTGGAGCTCTTACTCTTACAAATGCAATCTTTCTGTCTCCTGTTGCTATATTCCATTTCACTGTCTTTTTTATTAAAATAATCTCTTCTGATTGCACCATTTTCTTATCTGGAGCTTTTAATCTATCTGTTTTCACTAGTGGCTTATGAACTTCTGCAAGGCAGCAATGTATTGCTAACTCTTCCACTCACTTCTGTGCTGCAGAACGCTCTAGAACAGCCAGACTTGCAACAAGGGATGCCAATGGGCATGAGGAGACAATGATTTCAAGTTTTGAGGGTGTACCTGCCATGCCTGGTTTCAAAGGAATCATACAAGCTAATGTCTATTGAAGGTTATAGCAGGCCTTAACTGCACCAACTCCTGTTAGAAGTAGAAATCTGTGCAAAAGAAGTGCCTCATAGCTACCTAGTGGATGAGGTGTTTTTATTCTTCCCAAGTAACAGATGGAAGAATTGAAGTACACAGAAGTTTAGTGACTTTCCAAGATCACTCAGTGTGTAAAGGACACCATGAAGAATTGTGCCCCTGTCGGGCTCAGACTCAATGCCACTAACATGCCACCTTATATTTGTTGCCTAATTCTTATACTAAATAGTTAATTGCAAAGCTGAGCTGGAAGTGCGGCTTTTGGCTACCCTGCATTCCTCGCATATATGCTGGAAATAATAAGTTCTCTCTCTTAGGGAGATTAATAAGATGCAGGTCATAGAGGCAGGCTTAGAAAACATTATGTGTCTTCTTTTCCCCTTCTGTTGATGTGTATTGAATCCTATTCCTTAACACCTGGCAGATGTTGACCCTGCAAATGTACAGGGTGGTGTTTATATTCAATATATTATCTTCAAGACATGACACTGGTTAACAGCACTATGATAAACATTTAAAGTTGCTCATCATGATATAATCTCTGTTAGTCCAGTGTTCCTAGAAGAGAATGAGATCAATCTACATGTTCTGGCCAAGGATAGTAATTCTGGGAGATCGAGAATGGGAAATATACCAATAATAAGAGAGTGAAGTGAAACTAGGAAACAGACCTCCATATATTATCTGTAGAAGCCACCCTATATTCTTCTATTCTAAAGATCTGTACCAGCTATGTAGAATTATATTGGAAATAGATTTTCAGAAGCCTTGTATTAGATGAGTTCTCTCTCTAGCCATTATAGTAAAATGAGGGCATTGGCTTAACTGGTCACAGGTATCTTTTAGCTTTAGGGAACAAACCACAGTTTTCATATCGTGAGAGACCTCAATTACCAATGCAACCTGCTCAACAATGGCCCATTTCACTCTCTCAGTACTGCTGAAAGTTTGGATTGAGGGGTCAATACATTTAACATTTTCCTAATCCAATTTGACCCTGTCTCATAGTGGGATTCAATGGTTCTGTATTGTAGAAATGGCTCTGTATGATGTATAAACTCTGGGCTATTCTGAGCTTTGGTAAAATGCTTATTTGGATTTATGGAGGAAATAGTATATGATAGATTTAAGACCTGGAAGAAAATATGCTAAGTGAAGCAAGTCAGGCCCAAAGAGACAAAGGTGGCATGCTTCCTCTTATGAACAAAAGATAGATTTAGCTCATAAACTTATAAGTAAATATGTTGGGTAGTATGCAAATGTGCACAAATGTATTAGCTGAAATATAGTAAATCCAAGAAAGAACTCAAATGGTATATTTCTTTAGAAAGACAAAGGTAAAGTTCAGCAAAATAAAACACCAGAAAGTAGGGCACTCAATAGGGGTGTGATGGGGTCAAGTGGGCAAATTTAGAGGAAAAGATGAGAAGAATGCAGTCAATCATGCAATGTAGATCCAACAAATTTAAGAACAGTGAAGGAAGGAGTGGGTAGGGGAGAGATGGGTGAGAATGTTGAAAGGGATGACATTGATAACCTTTATTATATTGATAAACTGCTTTGATAAGTGGCAACTCCTTTGTACAATTAGAGATAATTTTTAAAAAATCATAAAAAATCCTGTCTTTGGTTTGAGGATATAGCTTAGTGTCAAAATGCTTGTGGCATGTACAAGGCCCTGGCTTTGGTCCTAAGTACTACAAATAATTTTGGTAGGAGTAATAATGATGAATGGTAAAATAATAAACAAACAAACAAACAAATAAAGGTCCTGTTTTTAGATACTGACAGATATAAATTCCATTATTAGTCAGGCTACCATAGTCAACTTATTTTACTTTTCAAGGACTCAATCTGATCCTGTGTAAACCTAAGAGATAATTCAACTGGGCTCATTCGGTTGGTTTGAAGTTAAATGAAATGCTATGGTCTGCCTGTAGGCGTCTCCTCTAAATTCTCATATTGGAACTCTACACTTAATGTGATGGTACTCAGAGCTTGGCCCTTGAGAAGTGATGGAATGATGAGAACTCCACCACCATGAAATGAGATAACTCCTGCATCAATGGAGAGGGCTCCATTGTCCGATCCTCCATGGGAAGACAGAGCAAGAAGATGCCATCTGGGAGGCACAGATCTTCACTACATATCCAATTTGCTCATACACTGGTGTTGAGCTTCCTGGCTCCTAGACATGTGACAGATAAATTCTGTTGATCACAAAGTACACAGTCTAAATATTTTTTTTATCACAACCCAAATGGCGTAAGATATAGATGGCTTGCATCAGCTTTACTAGAGTGTCTGAACTGATTAAAATGAGCTCAATTGGTTTTAGCATTGTTAAGATGACTTTGCATATATGTCAATCTAAATCATACTTTTATTTATGTAATTTATTTAACAGATAGGCTTTCTACATGCCAAGTGGTTTTCTAGGCTCTTTAAAAATGATTAATTCTCATAACAACCAGATTAGGGAAGTCAGAATCTCCTTTTTGTAGGAAAAAAAGGAAATGTATCATAAGGAAGCTAAATATGTTAGTCAAATTGCACAGTGAGTAGACAGCCAAACTCTAGGATCATTACCAATTCCAGGTCAGTGCTCTTAGCCATAGTGCTACCCTGCTTCTTATCTTCTTATGTTGAGAATAGTGATTAAATCACTACAAATCAGAAAATAGGGTTTCTAATTCTGGTTTTGTAGGTGTTTGATAATTCAGGAAAATCTAGAGCCTGAATAAAGCCTTTGAACTCTGTATCCTTTTGTGCATTAACAAAGTATCAGGTGACATTATTATTAATTTATAATTATGCATTATACAATAACACCATATAATTAACAAATACTTGGCAGTGTTTATAATCACACAGTAATTTGTAAGAGCATTACAATTCCTCATTTATTCAGGCCTGTGGCAAAGTCAGACCCATCTCTCCCATTCCTGGTTAAGACTGGCAGAAATTCCTAGAAAGAGAGAGTTTGCCACTAAATAAGGTCAGCACTAAAGCTATCCTTTGCAGCTTTGGTATCCATAACTTCTTTCTCCTTATCATCAGCTCTGAAGCTCCTACTTAATTTTTTCTCAAAGTTGTTTTCTTCTTTGGGTAAATGACTGTTTATAAGCCTTATCAGGAAGGTGACATCTCGGCTGGAGTAGAGGCTGATGGTCCACTCAAGAGAAGGTTCTTGCGTGGGACCAAAAATACTTTTGGGAGATACTCTCTAGGCAAACACATTCAGCTCTAGAGATAAAATATTCAACCCAGGAAGAAATTCAACTGGTGATTCACTAAATTCATTTGTCTATTCCAAAATACTTAATAGAGATTTTTTCTTTTACTGATTGAACAATCTCTCCTCCAAACTTCATGCCCATCTTTACCAAGTGACCTGAGACTCTGCTTGATTTTCACCCTTTAACCAAGCTCATCATGATCATTGCTTTCCATCTCAATATCCTCTTTCTTTTAGTTGTGGATTTTATTCTTGCAAAGAATAGATCAGTTAGCAAATTCTGATCTGGTAGACATTTAATTTCATATATTTATGCACAAAACTTCTGGAAGGTAGGTTGCTATTGCATTAACTACAGAAATTTGATATCTGATTTTAGGACAACTATGGTTGCGATAGTGAAAAAAGGAAGTAAGTCCGTAGACTAGATCAGAAATACTCATGTTTTATAGTAGTTTAGACTGTTCAAGAGACAGAGTTGCTGGATGCAGTGGTTCATGACTATGACTCTAGCTACTCAGAAGCTGAGATCAGGGAGATCATACTTTAAGACCACGCTGGATTGAAAAGTTCTCAAAATGCCTAAACAGAAAAAAAGGTTGGGTAGGGTAGCATATCCATCTCTTATCTCAGTATGGATAGGAAGATGGTGGTCTTAGCTGGCCTGCCAAAAAGCAAGACCTTATCTCAATAGGAGTATCTCCATACCTTATGTCAAAAAGTATCTCAAGACCTAATCTCAATTCTAACTCAAGACTTTATCTCAAAGTACAAAGGGTTGGACCTATGGTTATGGCCCAAAGTCTTGAGTTCAAACCTCAACAGAGAGGGGAACAACAGAATGGTGAGACAATGTACAAGGGAGGAACTAATGCAACAGCGATATACACAAGACAATATGGATGAATGGAGGGAGGGAATGCAGGGGAAAAATGAGGGAAAGGATAACAAGTTTGACAAGAAAGTTACTTACTACCTTACTTATGGAACTGTAACCCTCTGTACATCACCTTGACAATAAAATTTTTTTTAAAAAAAGATCTTTAATATAAAAGAAGACTGGGGAAAGAGAGAGAGAGAAGGAGAGAGAGAGGGAGAGAGAAAGAGAGTGAAAAAACTTTGAGAAAAATTCCAGAGCTTTGCCTTTCTCAAATATATACCTTTACCAAAAGCAAGTAGAATTAAAGAAATCTATAATTGCTCCAAATTTTACTATGTGTTTTAGTTTATGCTGTTAGCCAAGGTCCTTGTGAATCTGTTTCATTCTCTTCATTGTGTTCTCTTTTGTCTGTTTTTGACATTACAGAGGTTTGTCCCTCTGCTCTCTCTCTGCTCTCTCTGCTCTTTCTGCTCTTTTCTAGCTTTTCCTCTCTTTCTTCTGTCTTTCCCAGCTCTCTCTCTTTCCCAGGCCTTTCCCAGCCACGTGGAGTGCCAACCTTACCTGGTCCCAGCAGGTTTACTGAATAAACCTACCCCTTACCTGAATACCACGTGCGTGGTACAGTTCTTACTCGGCTACCTCTTTTTAAAAAACCTAACATAAATGGTGCAGTGACATTACAGGGGTTTGAAGTCAGGGCCTGGTGCCTACTAGGCAAGGATCTCTCACTTGAAGCATGACTCCATCGCATTTCCCATTGTTTATTTCAGCTAGGCCAAACTCAGATCACCATCCTGCTACCTTTGCTTCCTGCAATGCTGGGACTGCATGTGTGTGCAACCACACTCAACTGGTTCTTTTGAGTTATTTTGAAATAGAGTCTCACTAAGTTATTGCTAAAACTGGTCTCAAATTGTAACCCTTACATCTCTGCTACCTGTGTAGGCAAGACCAGCATCCTATTTGGTCAGTTTGTTGGGAAGCAAAGCAGGTTCCAAACCAAATTTAGCATTGATCCAGAATGCTGAGAGACAAGGAACTGAAAATAGAGGATCACCTTATACTTAGAGAAAGAATAAAGAGATATAGAGTTCTCTCAAGCAACCTATGCCTTCTGAGTATTTTAGGTTAGCAAAGTTGGAGCCACAGATAATATACAGGTCTCAGCCTAAGATCATTACAACCATCTATATTTTTGACTGATCTCAACTGGAACAAAGGCTGGTACAAAAGTTTTGATGAGAATGATGATATTAAAGAAACAGAGACAGAGAACAGAGAAGATACAGAGAGAGAGAGGGAGAGGGAGAATAAGAGAGAGAATAATATGCACTTGAGTGCAGTAAAACCATTAGTTGAAATGTCATGGTACAGATTCTTCTTTTAAGTATATTTTTTATTATATTTAAGTAGTTGTACAAAGGAGTTACCATTCAATAAATCAGTTTATAAGTTCTTGTCTTGGTTAATGTGATTGAGCTAGATGACCTTTGAAATGGAGCTACACTCATGCTCAATGTTCAAAACTAGTAGAAAATCTTTAGATTTAATTCCTTGTATTTTATAGTCGAAGTTTTAAAGATCTCTTAAAAAGTCTTTTTATTCTTAAGAGTTTTTGAGTCTGAGTCTGATCTTCTGTCCATTGTTCCTGAAAAACTGAACAAGAATTGATCTTAATGATGTAGCTTGACTTAAAGTCTATTTGACTTCCATTAACAGGGTTACATCAGCTTTCTTTTTATTTGTATATAGCTAGTGATGATTTCATTTCCAATCTTTATGTATGCTTTTGATTTTTGACTTATTACCTGACAACCTCCTTTCTACTGATTAGTTTTATCCAACTCTGTTCATGGTGATTATCTGTTCAGTAAGTTTTGCTATGTCATCTATTTATATATAGCTAGTTAATTTTTTTCTATTTGCTTTCGAATACTTTTTTTCCTTTCAGAAGTGATATAATTTATAGCTATTACTCTAGGGGTTAGTTATTCCTCATCCTTTGATGATATGATATAAACTTTCCCTGATAGTTTATCACCATCTACTGCATCCATATCATTACTGTCACTTTTATTTTATAAAGCTGAGACTAGAATTATCTGTAATCGATATAATTTTATCAATGTAGATAATCTAACACAAATAGTCCATATTTAAATCATATTCTTAGATGTGAATAAGCCTAAAGCCATTTGTATTGGATATCAACATTTCTCCCACTTTGCAAGATATCCTTTCTGTGTAACTATGATTTCAATCTCTGAAGGGAGACTTACTGTTAGCATGACCCTCTTCTTGCCCTCTTCTTTAAAGGGAGTGGATATGGTGGGGTCTAGAGCTTTCCAATGATTTTATGTGATAGCTAATTAATAGCTTTCTGTGGTTTCCATGGCAATGACATGCTTTACTGCCAGACCTTATCCAAATGGGCATTCTGCTCACTCTTGTGTCTTTGCATTGGCATATTAATCAGACACTGTAGGTCCTCAGTTGCTGCATCAAATTGGTTAGACACTAATTGAATTAAAATCCCTCTTGAAGGCATCAGTCTGCTCTTCCTCACAGCTAGAGGGGAACCTTGTCAGTTCAAAGGGCTAGCCAGACCAAAGCCAGACATATTTGGAAATCCATACAACTTTGTAACCCTTCTATTTTTCCCCCTCAGAATACATTTTTGATGTCTGAATACTTCTCCTTGAAAAGTCTTTCGTTTCCTTGACCTTTCCAATCTCTGTGCATGGCTGTATTCTCTCTGTAAGATGAAATGACTGACTTGCAGAGGCTTTTCCCACACTCAACAGTGGTGAACTCTGGTGAAAAAACACAGACTGAAGTTCCTAACTGAATAGTGTGATAAGATTAGACACAATGACGCAGAAAAGACTGCCTAGCCCTCTGTGAAGGGCTGTGCCAATACAAGGGGTTCTCATGAGACTCTTCAGAAAGGTTTGGGAGGTGGAAATGAAGAAGGAAAGGAAGAGAAGCAAGTAAAATACACATCAGTCTGGAGCTTCTTCAGGTCATACTGATGACTGGAGATTGTTCCTATCTATATAGAAGTCAAAATTCCCACTTCCTGGCTAGGTTTGCCATTTAAAATGACACTTGTGAACAGTGTTGTTATACCTTGTTCCTAAATGCTTTTAAAACGCAATTTCATAACTTTGTGTGTCTGTTCTTAGGGGAAAAAAAAACCCAATGACTAAAGTAAGTTCCTTTGGTCATTGTGTTTGATTTGTCCATTTTCAGATCATTTTTCAGCACTCAGAGTGAATGCATCCCTCCTATTAAAATTCTGCCAATCTCATGAAAGGGGCTCTTTGTGGTTGAGGCGAGGATAACATTTTTAGGATGTTCTGTAATCACTAGTGTTTCATTTACTTTGTCTTTTTTCATTAATTTGTGAGAGGTGGAACACTTGGGCAATGTCTTTGTAGATACTTGCATTTCTGGCATTCTGCATTCATCTATCACATGCTTGTTTAATAACTTACTGGATTTTGGCAATCCTGTGCTTGATGGAGAAGCTGTGATCTAACATCTGGCATGGAGGATTTGCACAGTAAATGGACACTGAACCCTCGTAAAAACTGAGACCTGAAAAAACCTATGCAGGAGGTGTGAAATAGATGGTAAGTGTTAAAGTTGTTATAAAATATATATGCTAATAGAGACTGAAAATAACAATACTAAATCTGGAATATTATCATTATAGAAAAAAAGAAATCTTCACCCTACATACTCTATAACATACAGGTAATTCTTAGACTTATATGAACTGAAGCTCTTCCTTTTCTCTTTAAAATAAAATACATCCCCACTTTGTATAACATTATCAGAAATTCTGATAAATCTCTGAGTCTCTATATTTTATCTGGGATATCATTATCACAAGCGAGAAACACATATTCCAGAGCTTGCGGCAATAGTGAAGGTATACAAGGGCAGTGAATGGATAGTCTAATAATTGGTTCTGTTTTACAAGACTGAAGTGGGAGCTCTTGCTTCCTGCTGTGGAAGAATTCAAGGCATGAGGAAAATAGAGCTAATCATCTTTTGTCTGCAATGGATCCAGTTGCTGAACAGTGGTGATTTCCCAATGATAAAAAGGAAATTTGTACTGGGCAGGAGTTTAGACTAGGACATTTCTCTTTTCCCCTCCAGCCCTGCATTTTTGTGATTCTGCATTCACTGCAAATGAAGAAATAAGGGTAGAGTACTTCTTGCCAGTACCACCAACAAGAAGATACCTGTGGGGTTCCTAGAGACTGCAGAGCCACTCCTGTAGGGCAGCACTTTGAGATGAGAAGGCTTCCTTGAAATCTCTCCTTCTACTTTAACCCCAAGTCTCTCACAAGGCTGCTCACTTTTCACCACTACCAAAGAAGAAGCAGTATTTATATGTGTGTGTGTGTGTGTGTGTGTGTGTGTGTGTGTGTATGGTGCATGAATGTCAGAGAGGGTAGAGCAGACAGATCGGTTGCACTTGTGCTCGTATGCATCATGCACCAGTCAAATGATAACACTTTGGATGGGGATGTCTTTCTTATAGCCCAATGCAATAATAAATACTTACCTTATTAGTATTTACTTTTGTTTATTCAAGTTGGAAAATAATTTCTAGGAAAGCACATAGAAGACTTTCTTCAAATACACACGCATGCTCACGCATGCACAGACACAGACATAGACACACACACACACACACATACACACACACACACTAAAAACAAACTTGGGCAGAAAACTAATTCATCCCTTGGCAGCTGTGTTGAAGGAGACCACATAAAAGCAATTGGAGTGATTTTGAAACAGTGTGATTTGTCAAGAGACTCAAAAGGTAGACTTCAAATCTTTGTTTGAGTTGTTACTGCACATTTCTGAGTGTGCCTTTCCTCTCTGAACCACTTTTCCGAACTAAGGACTTTGGGGAGCTTATACTTAAGGTTGCTTTGTCCTATGATTATGTGACATGCGTTTCTGCCCCCTCCTACCTACCGGCCAGCTTCCAGTAGTTTGATTTATTGAGAAGGGAGGAATGCATAGAGGTAAGGAGCCCTGTCCGATCACCACTCCAGTTTGAGAATGAGTCAAAAGAACCACAACGAATTAAATATAAAGAGGAAAGAACTCTTAACAGAAGAAATATCTTCTTTATCTATCTCCATTTCCTCCCACAAGGAAAAATGGCAGTGTCAGTGGTACATTACATATATCTCTCTTTCTTTTAGTGTTTAATCTTAGCACCTGCACAGCAGAGATTTTACAATTCATTGCATATGCTCTCCCCTTCTACCCCCATCCATACAGCACCTGAGCCCTAAGAAGCAACCACCTCAAATCTTCCACAAAAAAAAGGCTGAGACCCTTCCTCATGTCCGAGTATAGAAGTAACAAACATGCCCCACGGTTTTATACAGTTGCTACAACGTTTTAGTTCCCAACAAATGAAGATACTTTTTTTTTCCTCCTCCTTCTCTTTGAATAGTAATTACATTTTACAAATTATTTTGTGTTTTGTTTCGCTTGGTTCTGTTGCATGTGTACAACAAAAGGAAAAAGTCCACTGGCAGGAAGAGTCCCCCACCCGTTAGCAGAGTTTGGCTGTCATCTGGTCCGACTGTTTGAGGATCTCGGTGTTGTAGAGGTCCAAGGCGTGGTTCACCCTAATGATCTCGCTGTTGGTCAGTTTCAGACGGTGCTTCAGCATACACGAGAACAAATCCAGCTGGGGTTTTCCCGGGGCGACAGGGGGAGCCAGGCGATTAATTCGGTCCCGAATATCCAACAAGAGGAGCATCACGGACGAAGAGGAATAGAACTGGCCCCCTTGGGTGTAGGACTGGTTGACCTGCTGCACGGCGCTGCGAAGGAGGTCGGCATTGAACCTCAGGCTGTACCCAAACACCTGCACGTCTGAGATCTTGATGTAGAACTGTCTCTTAGAGGGATCCGACAGGTCTACCGGGCCCTGGCCAGTCTCGTTACGCAGGAGGGTAGGTAACCGCGTTCGACTACGTAGGTAGATATGGACTGTCTCAAAAAAGGTTTTCCACCGATTGCCCAACAGGAGAGTCCAGTTGTAGCATTGGCTGTTTTGGAGTCTGATCTTCTCCCAACGTGGGTAGCCGAATTCTCCGAAGGGCATGTTCCAGCCCTCCGAATGGCTCCCGCTGAAGGGATTCACGTAGACAAAGAACATGGGGTCCAGGCTGCTGTTGCGCATCTGGCAGATGCGCATGGACATGCCGATCACCATGTGGATGAAGTCCATGCGGTTCTTGTTGCTCTTCAGAGTGAGGGACATGCGCTTGCGCCACCGAGGGTCGAAGAAGGTGTCGAGGCGGATCTCGTTGCTGATGAAGGTGGTGTGGACATAGAGGCGAGAGTCCATCTTCTGCAATAGGTATTTCAGCTCCAGGTCCTGGAAGTCCAGGTCGGTCTCGAAGCTGATGAACTGTTCGCTCCGCTCCGAATCCACGTTCTGTGGCTCGCAGCGACCTCGGTACAGCTTGTAGCCCTTGTTGCAGGACCCGCAGAGTGAGATGTTGGCCAGGCTGCACATGGCGCAGCTGTTGTTCCCTCCTATGATGCAGGGGATGGGGCGCTGGCACAGCGTGGTGCTGCCGTGACACACGCAACTCCTCTGGCTCTCCAGAAACGTCCCCCAGAACCCGTTCTCATTGCAGTAGAGAAGAGACTGGACCCTTGCAAGCCACTGCTGAATTGTCCTGGAGGAAAGAGGGAGAGTGGAGAATGTTAAGCCCTGGGGGATGCAGTTGGGGATTGTTCTATACCATCCCTTAGTGCAAACCGGGGAGACTCCAAGACAGGAAAGACGGTATCAGTTGTAAGAGTTGCATTGTACTTCCAGGTCAGCTCCCAACCTGCTGTACGACATTCAAGGTAGCTTACCCTTCAGAGGCTGCCGATCTTCATCTGAAAAAGGAGGGATTGGGTAAGGCACTGTGGGGTCCTAGCTACTGTGATCCTAGCTACTCAGGAGGCTGAGATTTGAGGATTGCTGTTCCAAGACAACCCAGGCAAGAATATTCTGTGAGACTTACCTTTAATTAACCAGCCAAAGATGCAAGTGAAAGTGGGGTGAAGTGCTGGCCTTGAGTGCAAAAGCCAAGTGAGAGTCTAAAGGTCTGAGTTCAAGGCCAAGGAGAGAGAGGAGGAGGGGAGAAGAGGAAGACAAGGAGAAAGAGGAAGGGCAGAGAAAGGGTTGGGAAGAATGGGCTTTCCCCCACTTTGATTCTAATATTCAATCATCTCAAAGAAGTTTGATTTAGGAAATAAAGTCTGAGAACACAAATACCCTTTCTGGATGGCTGCCAATGGTGAAAGTCAGCCACAGAAAAGACCTACTGTGTTATTTCATGTAATGTCCAGCAGACCTCTCAACCCACTTCACACATGGTTCCTCCCTGGAGGGCCTATGACACCCAACCACCTCCACAGAAAACAGTCATATTTTACCACAATCTACAAATCACATAGCACTTCTCTATCAATGATCACACATGATCAGAGTGGTGTTTTTCTTATTTCTTATTTCAAAAGACTGCATTTCTCCCATTTTTCTAGAGCTCCACGTTGTCATTCGAGTAGTGTTTCTATGGCCCCACATCTCTCAAAGCCCCCTCCTGACTACCAGGACACTATACATGGTCGAGAAGGCTATACTCAGATTCCAGCCACTAACACATCCCAATGAAGACAGATCCACTAAGAGACAAGAAGCAACAGACCAAAAGGTAAAAAAAAAAAAAGTATTCAGCCTACAGGTTTCTCATCTGTCCTCATTTCTGTGCAAGTCACTGCTGAGCTGGTCTCCTGGGCCACACATGATCCCTTACACATGTCTAGCACTTTTCACACTGCATTGGACATTTTCTCACTTGAGCTTCACAACAACACCCTGAATAATAACTTGAGATGAGGTCAGTAAGAGATTACAGAACATTCTGGGTCTTCCTCATGTGAAGATGATGCTGGGCAGTTACCTTTGCTTTCTGAACTCATTTCTGTACCACCCAGGGCTAAAATGAGAATTACACAAATGCTCGTGTGAAGGCTGAGCTTCAAACTTGGTAGGTACTGAGGGCTCAATGGTTATGTGTGCAAAGGGACTCTTGGGTCAATTTTACACACATGACCCCAAATCTCAGAGATAAAAAGACAGAACCAGTCAGAAGAGAACTTGCCTGGCTCACAGCTACTGCTGAGAAGGCCATTACCCATCAAGCAGTAAACCTCTCTTGAGGCTGCATGTACTGTGGTGATGTCCATGGAGACGAAGATAGTGAGGATGGTTCACCATGACCCTTTCTATGCAGCTGGAAAAGAAGCCCATTGGTATTGTACTTCCTGTGGTAGGAAGTGTCAGCTGTGTAACACATCTGTGCCATCATTTCCACTGATGAGCGACCAAGCCATAAACAGAAAGTTGGTGTCAGCAGAACTGAGTTCAAAACTCCACTCTCACTAGGCACAAGTCTCTCTGCCTCCTGAAGCCTCCGTCTCGGTATCTAAAAGGAGGATAAGACCCAAACTCCCATTCAAGCCAGGAACCAGTCGCTCCACTTCTTGAAGTGTCAGCATCCATATGTGAAAATGAGGATAATAAGACCCATCTCATACAGTTGGTGAGAGGATTCTGTGAGATTATATATTTAAAGTGCTCAGAAAAGCCTGGCAGAGAGCAATTATGAAGAAGGTAATAATAAAAAGTATTCTTATCCCAGAGAATAAGCTCTTCCTTTGAAGGTACTGAGAAACTCTCTCGGGGATTTTTTTTTTCTATCTCCCTGCAGTTTGAGGGAAACCATTTTGTTATATCCATTTGAAAATAGATACTGTTGAAATGGCTGCCTGGCTTGCTTTGCTTTAAATGAGTTGCTTATCAGCTAAGAGAAAATGGTGGAATAATTAGCTTCTTGAATTTCCCTGCCTTTTAAACTCACACAACCCTCCCTTTCTCTGGCAATAGAAGCTCAGAACACCCAATGGCATTGAATCAGGGCCCCGGCTGCCTCTTCAGGTCCCCTCTAGGTCTTTAGGTGAAGTTAAAGGAGCTCCTTCTTCCCTGACCACCTAGCATAAAGTCTGGCTTTCTAAAATGTTTGCTGAAGGAATGAATGTTTGCCAAAGGAATGAGCAAAGAATATTAATATTTTTCCTCTTCTTTTTATTAACCCCCCCCCCAAAGAAAAGAAAGAATGAAAAACAAACTTCTCTCTCTCTCCCCTCAGGACCACAGCATTAGTTTTTGATACCATCCTCCCACACAGCTCCAGGCCTCCCTGGGTCCCTGCTTCGTGCGAGCAATCCTCTTACAGCATGGAGAACAGCAGCAAGCCCAGCCTTGAGAAAACGGAGCTGGAATAACAATGAGCTGTGTGGCTGCCACCTCCCAAACCAGAACATTGACTGAATATTGGGGGATGAGTCATCGGGTAGTGTTTTGTGTTTTGTTGTTTTTTTTTTTATAATCTTTTTGGTGAGCTTCAGGGGCCCCTCCACGCAGCTCTGATCCCGTCTTTCCATGTGACAAGATCATCGTTTCAAAAATGCCTCTTTCAAATGGCCCACACTTGCCCCTGTCACTCCCTCTCCAAGGGACAGGACAGTACCCCATTTAGAGCTCCTCTGTTCCCATCTGCAAGGCATTCTATAACCCCGTAGAGCGCCCCCTTTCTCGTGTCCCATCATTGGGACCCTTTGTCAGGACCATAGCCCCCCCTTACTCCTTGAATCAATGCTTCATTGTGGCTGAACGCTCAGAATCCTCCGTGGAGGGAAATAAAAAGATGAAAGTTCCTGGTGATGCTACAACAAGCAAGAGGACTGGGGGTGAATTAGGATTCCAGCCCTGTCAGGCAAGAGGGATTGGGGACAGAGAGGCCCTCTGAGATGCATCAGCAGGCTGCGTGGCACCTGCGTCTCCTGAGCTTGGAATAATCATGAGGTTGTGGGATGTATCAAAGGAGGCATTAATGATACAGCACCAGAACGCAGAAGGGAGGTGGTATACAGGGAGCTCCAGGCTCAGCGAAAGAAGGAAGAGGAGACTAAGGGAAAAGGTGGAGAATGGGGAAGGGTGATAAGAGGAAGAGATAAAGGATCTGGTGTCCGGAGTGATGACAGTTGAGCATACAAGGCTACACAGGTGCCCTTGGAGGGGCAGGACTGGGTGGGATGCAACTAGAGTGGACACAACAGAGCTGCAAACATGAGGCCATGATACACTTGTAATTTACAGACTCTGGGGAAAATGGACATTGGATGGGCCACCTGAGAGGAGGACTACTCACATACCCCTTAATTTTTCTGCCAAAGAGAGGAACCCAGAGAGGCACCTACCAGATAACTCTGATTTCCAAGGTCAGTGAGAAGTCTTTTGCTTTGTAGTATGTCATTTGGAGGAGATTAAACCAGGAAAATGAACTTATCCCATTCTTTGTAGTGTGCCTTTAAAATAATGCAAACAACTTGCAGTGAGAAATCAGCCTCAATCAGAAGGCTGTTTTAGACCTCCTTCATTGGAAGCCAGGGCTCTAAGCAGTCATCACTGATAGCAATAATTTCGCAAGGTTCACTCTGAGAAGTGGCATCTTAAACTGGCTGAGGGTCACTGTGGCTGACCACGTCAGAACCCTCCTATTAAACCACCCATGCCGCTGAAGGGCCTTTTTTCTGCCTCCCTGAGCAGCCTATGTAAAAATGTTGATGTGACAGATGAAGATGATGAATCCTTGAGAAATGGGTTAACTTGTCTGAGACCACAAAGTGATTCTGCAGTCCAATAGTAGACTCTCCCTCAGCATGGGTATACTTTCTGCTCTGTGCCATGATGTGAAATTATAACGATAAGGCCAGCGAGATGGGAGAGCAAACCACAAGAACAGGAATAAATTGAAATAATGGAAAATTCCAGGAAGCTTGAGTGTGTGAAAGGCTTATTATCACATTCCTTACTTCCTCTGGCCCTGCCAAAGTCCCTCTCCTCCATTCGCTAATAATTGGGGCTCACCGACAAGAGCAGAGGGAGAAGCGAGGGAGAAAGGTGGGGAGGGCTGTGATCTATAAATACCACTTCCCAGGCTAGCCAGTGACAGCCTGCCTCAACCCTGACAACAGAGAGAGGGCTTAATAGGCCAGCTCCAGAGGGAAGGGTCTCAGAAAGCTGACACGGCCCCAACTGCAAGGTGGTCAGGGAGAGGCAATGAGGACCACGATTTAAAAAAGGCATTTTCTCAGTCACTAGGGATCCAAAGCATCTTTCATTTTCAGCTAAAGCTGAATTCCAATACACTCAAATCAGCATCTTTCCATTGGAGGATTTCAATTTGTTCTGATGGGAGTGAAAGGGAACTAAGAAGACAGAGGAAGGAAGGAGGAAGGAGGGGGAGGGCAGAAGGCTTCCTCTTCATTTCTAGACACGAAAACACTGGCTGGGTATAACTGGCCCATGCTAGCTATTTAAGAGGCTGAGATCTGAGGACAGTGGTTCGAAGCCGGCCCAGGCACACAAATCTAAGAGATTCTTATCTCCAAGCAACCATCAAAAAGCTGCAAGTAGAGTTGTGGCTCAAGTGACAGAGTGCCAGCTTTGAGTGAAAAAGAAAAGCTAAGGAACAGTGCCCTGATCTCAGTTTAAACCCCAGTACATGATGAGAGAGAGAGAGAGAGAGAAAGAGAGAGACACAGACAGAGACACAGACAGAGACACAGAGATAGAGAGACAGACAGAGAGACAGAGAGACAGAGAGAGACAGAGACAGAGAGACAAAGAGACAGACAGACAGACAGACAGAGAGACAGACAGACAGAGAAAGAGACTTAGAGAGAGAATGATGCCTAGAACCTAACTGATTAGCTCCTACAATGAGTCCATATGAAGCAGCCTGGACCACAGAAACAGAATCTTCAATAAGACGCTTTTCAGATGTTCAACAGTGCCCCATCCCATGTTTAAAGCTGTCATGTATTTCAAGTGCTTTTTACACCAGGTCAGTAATCTCTATGTCTTCACATCATTTCTGTGAGATAAGACTCTCTTCCTAATTTGCATTCCACTCATGAGGGGTCTGAAAGCCAGAGAGGGATTGTGACTCATCGATGGCCACACAGCATGAACACAGAAGACTAGAGATCAGGACTTCTGGATGTACATGAACATTCCTTCAATTACCCAAGACATATTCCCTGCCATCTGCACTCTAGAATGGAGGATGCACTAAGTTCAGAGCCTCAGAGCCACCCAGCTGTACATCTCTAGACTGTCTTTGCCTCAGCCAGGATTTTCTGGCAACTTGTCAGGTCTCCTGGTGACACAGCATGGCGTTGCTTGTCATTTGGAGGACAGAGGCTCTGCCACCCAGGGTTTCCCAACAGTGCCTTTCAGACCTAGCTGGCTGGGGAGCCCTCACTGGGATTCCTAATTCAAGCAACCTCCCTGCTGATTTTAATTGGAGGTTTTGCAGAAGTTGGGAATGTGGTGCCTGGCCTGTGGCATTTTAGGGAAGATCATACAAATCGAGTGCCAAGGAGAGAGGGATGGGGGGGTGGATGTAGGTTAAAATAGAAAACTATAATCCATAACTCTGATATGCCTATGAGTAGTGTGCTTTTAAACGTAGAAAGGAAACGAAAGAGAAATGAGCTGGGGATTCTGAATTATTCTTTTATTTATGCCCCCATGTTTCTCCTGTGGTGTGCCTCTGACATTGTAATGGGTGCCTGAGTAATTTGGTGACTCCACAAAATGTACGTTCAGTACAGCACAGACTAAACTGGGAAGACAAGGAGTTGTTTGTAAGTGTCTAATGACGCACTGTTCTTTTGTAGTGGTGTTGTGTATGAGAGAGAGAGAGAGAAAGAATGTGAGTGTGAGTGAGTGTGTGTGTGTGTGTGTGTGTGTGTGTGTGTGTGTGTGTGCGCAGGCTTTGAACAAATGGTGCTGACAAAAGCTGAATAAGTCCATGTTATTTGGTGCTTGGAACTCCGAAAGGATAGTTTATGGATGTGCTCTTATGAATTATAACTGCCCATCAGATCCAAACGGATCATCATTTCCCTCAAATAAATGTTTAGCTTTTAATCATTCCCTTATTTAAGTGTCTGTCATTGCCTTAATAACCTGTTTGTTTCCCTCTCTCCTCCCAATTCTTCATGTGCTGACAGTCTCGTTGAGTGGCTCATCACAATAAGGAAGAAAGAATGAAAGATTTTTATGGTCTCTTTTCTGCTGAAGGTATTTCCTAGTTTGGAATTCTGGAGTGAAGGCAATAGGTCTTACTTGAGGAAGGCTGGGGTGAACAGTGGAAGGAGGAATGAAGAAGAAAGCAGCAATGCACAGTTCCAACAGGGCCTTTAAAATTGGGCTGTCAGAAGCTTTATTGGGGAGGATTATGAAATAATCTTTGCCACTACACAGCTCTGGGTCTGGAAGGAGGTGACAGGCAGCAAGCAGTACCAGGGCTGTATATTCAAAATCAACAGTTTACTCTAGGGCATGGACCTGCTGAAGACAAATGAAGGAAGATTCAGAAACCTTTTAGGGATGACAGAAGGGCTTGAGGCAACAGGATACTTTATGGTTCAAGTGATAGAGTGCTAGCCTTCAGTGTAAGAGGCTTATAGACATAGCCCAAGCCCTGAGTTCAAGCCCTGGGACTGGCAAAACAACAACAACAACAACTCTATCTCCAATTAACCAGCATTAAAAAGTTATACTGGGTCATGGCTTAACTGTCAAATGATAGCATGGCTCAATGCCAGCTAGGAGAGAGACCAAGAGGGACTAGCATAAGAAACTAACTTAATAACAATACCAGGTGGTGGGGCTGCAAAAACTATCTATTCATTCTGAGCAGAAGACAGGCTGGACAATGAAAGAATCAGATCAAAAGGCTCCCAAAATGTGAAAGGATTATAAAGGGTCACAGCAGACCCTAACCTTGAAGTACAAAAATGGCCATCTAGATCAATGACCTGAATGGTTGAACTTGGCCTTGGATACTTCAATAAATGACATGACCTATTTGATTTTAAGTGTTGTTTTTTTAAATTTTAATCTGTCAAATAGGGAAGCTGAAGAACTTAAAGTGTATATGCAAAGCTCCTGGAGATTTCCACTGTGAGGACATTATGAATGACCAATTAACCATAACCATTATTGAAGACAAAGAATGACCACATTTTATACGTGTCTGTTTAAAAAACATTTCATTTGGTTTTAAACCAGTAGGTTATACATTTTATTATAACATTTCCTGGTTTTACCGGGTTTTTTTTATCACATTTTTTCATGAATGCTATCACTGTAAAGCTTACATTGGAAAGAACTTGATATGGGTTTTGGTGTAAAAGAAAATTTGAGTGTTGGATTTTTGCTCAGCTACTCATTATTTAACCTTGACCTAATTGCACACTCTGTTGTTTTAAGCACAGAATAGAAACATTATACTTCTTGTAAGGTTATTCTGAAGCTCAGATAAGATGACGTATACAAAGCTCCTGACATATGGTAGGTACATAGTGCCTCTCATGAAGACAAACTCTTGCTCTTCTTGAACTCATGCAGTAAGCTATCCTTTGAGGTCAGTAGTTATTCGTTTAAAATTCCAGGGGAGAAAAAAAATCCTACAAATGCTGCTGGGTCTATTCACTATCAGTCTATTTATTTTTAAAGAATTGGGAGATTTAGGCTCTTTTATACCCCCAAACCAAAACAGACTGATCGTAGGTGTAAATGGGAAAGACAAAATCAGCAGCAAGAAGATAAAAGCACTTAGAAGAAGACACAGCAAAATATCTTCATGGCATTAGAGTTGGGAAGTATTTCTCTAGAAGGCTCCACCACAGAAGACAAGTATAATACCTAAAAACATGTCATGATTAAACATATCATAAGAGGATAAGCTTCCAATACCTCTAGCCAAGAAAAGATTATAAAGACAAACCCATATTGTGGTCAGAATGTCTGTATCTCTGCAAATTCTTCAGTTGAAATCTCAGTCCCTATGGTGATTGCTTCAAGGAGGCCTTTCCCAGTTTAGGTGTTAAGAGTAGAACCATCATGAATGGGGTTAATGTCCTTATACAGGAGACCAGAGAAAGACCTGATATCCCTTGTAGCATGTGAGGACATGAAGGAGAAGCAAAAATGCCTTCAGTAGACACCATCTTTTCCAATGCCTTCCTGCTGAAATTCTAACCTCCAGAGCAATGAGAAAGCAATTTCTGATTCTTTCAAAATATCCAGTAAATAATGCTTTGCTATGGCTGGATGAATGGATTAAGAAATAAAACATAATGAAATCCACCAGATTTGTTAATAAAATGAGAAGGAAAGCTTGGTGCCTGTGGCTCACACCTGTAATCTAAGACACTGAGACCTGAGAATCATAGTTTAAAACCACCCTAGGCAGGAAAGTCCCTGAAAAGCTGATCTCCAATATACCAACAAAATTCCAGAAGTGGAATTGTGGTTCAAGGGATAGAGTGTCAGCTTTGGGTGAAAGGCTAATGGACAGTGCCCGGGTCCGGAACTCAAACCCCTGTACCAGCACAGAAAAAAAGTCATTGTCAAGAAAAAGAGAGGAAATATCAGGAGCAGGCAGTTCATGAAAAATAAAACAAAATAGGATATACAGAAGGGCAAAAGCACACTGAAGTCTCACTTGGTTCATCACCAAGACAAGGCAAATTAAAATTCCAATGAGATGCTGCTATTGCACCAGAATGACGAAGACAGAATTAAAGTATAAAATATGAAGAACAAGACGTGCTAGCTGTTGACTAAGATGTGTAGCCATTTGCAGCTCTCTTGTCCTACTTAATGGTGAAACACTTTAGCAAGTAGGAAAAGGTAGAAGTAACTATTTGAGGATCTGGCAAACTGAGTATATACATAGACCTGTCCTAAAAATTGCACTGAAAGCATGTTCCCAAGAAAAAGATGTAAGTCCACAAAAAGACACATGTAAGATCACTGTGGTGTTCTTGAGGGCCTCAACCTGGAAACAATGAAAATGCCATTCAGCAGTAAAGCAGATGTCTGCACATACAATGACATTACTCTGGAGGACGTATGAGCACAGCTGCACAAAACAACATGGAGAGAACTCAGATAACAGCAGAAGGATGAAAGAAGCAAGACACAAAGGTCATATTCATACATATATATATATATGCTGTGTGTGAGGTGGGAGGGGCAAAGTGGGAGGGAGAGAGAGAAAGAAAGAGAGACAGATTGACACTGGGACAAAGAGACAGACAGAAAGAGAGACAGAGAGATCTTACTATATTTAAGAAGGAGATTTAACCCATCATGCATGTAACACCAAGAAGAGCAATGCCCTAAGAGAGAACTCTGACAGTTCCTAGAAGAGAATCTGTCTATTGGATTGCAAACAAGACCTATTTCTTGATCTTGGGTGCTGTTACTTTTATTTTTGGGGGGGTCCGGTCATGGGGGCTGAACTCTGGGCCTGGGCGCTGTCCCTCAGCTCTTCAGCTCAAGGCTAGCACTCTACCACTTGAGCTACAGTGTCATTTCTGGCTTTTTTCTTTTTGCTTATGTGGTGCTGAGGAATCAAACCCAGGGCCTCATGCATGCAAGGCAAGCGCTCTACCACTGAGCCACCTTCCCAGCAAAATGTGGTTTGATTTTTTTTTTTTGGCCAGTCCTGAGGCTTGAAATCAGAGGCTGGGCACTGTCCCTGAACCTCTCTACCACTTGAGCCACAGCACCATTTCTGACTTTATCTGTGTATGTGGTGCTGAGGATTTGAACCCAGGGCTTCATGCATGCTGAGCAAGCACTCTACCACTGAGCCACATTCCCAGCCCCTTGGGTGCTGTTTATACGTGTGAATTCCAGTTGTGAAAATCAGTCTTCCCATACGCTTCAGATATTTATACTTTTGATTAAGCACGCAATCTGCCAATGGGTAACAATTACAAAATAAATCCTTTAGAGCGACCAGAATAGCATTAATAGAGAATTGTATTTGAACTAAATGACAACCTGAGGCTCAGCACAGAGAAATGATGCCTTGATGATCCTTAGCACCTGGCCAAATTGTTGGATTCTATCTCTTCTCTGTGTGTGTGTGTGTGTGTGTATGTGTGTGTGTGTGTGTGTGTGAGAGAGAGAGAGAGAGAGAGAGAGTACTGGCTGGACCTGGAAGGTGAGGATAGAAAGGAATATTGGGAGGCTTAAAAAAAAGAATTATCCACAAAAATTATATGAACGTAGTTCTATTTCTGACTCAATCCCCAGAGCCTCCAGAGTGTATTCCAAACAGAAAGCTACTTCTGAGCCTCAGGAAAAAAAGAAAAATAAAACGCCCAAACTAAAAAACCATAAAAAAAGAAACTGGAGATGCTGATTTTCTTGGCTTACGTCAAGGGAGTGAGTCAATTGCCCTACTTGCCACAAATGCAGAATCACACACACACACACACACACACACACACACACACACATACACACACAGAGCAATGGAGATGTCCCTGGCAGGGTTCACTTAACTAAACCTCATGCAGCTCTTAGGATGAAGCTGTGGTGCTGGCATTCAACTTTTTGCCCCATCACCCAGATCTAATCCTTACAGGTTGTCAGCATGATGGGTCTCACTGCAGTTCTTAGTGCCCTGTACATAGAAAAGAAATGCCAAAGATATTTCTAGCTAAAAGCTCCGCTGCTATACAGGTTTGAGGACATGAGCAGATTGCTGGCTTCTTTGGACTACCTGGACTTAGTTGACAATTTGTACATTTTATTCACTAAGATAGCTTAATTCACATTCATAACTCTTTGTCAACCAAACTACTACCCTCCACATACACTCTCCTCTTCCTCCTTCCCCCTCACAGTGGGGAGAGAAATTGGTAGTAAGGTCCTATCAAAGAAACTATGTATAGATACATATCAAAGAACTAGGTAAAGGGCCACAGTGGTTAGAACATCAGAATCCCAGAGCTGAATGATGCTTAGGGAAGGCCTGGTCCATACAACAGATGGAACACGGAGTCAAAAAGACATTACTTGACATGTATCATGTTGTGTAGAACATACTTGGAAGCCCAGAACCCAAATTTGTCCCTTAAGGAAGAATCTTGTACAGTGACCAAAACTGCACTGTTAATCTTTCTCACAACCATGAGTATGACTGGGCAAGAAGGGAAGGAAATGACCATACTTTTAGAAGATTACTGGACACTGGAACTGAATTATGTTGAGGAGATACAGAATCTCACCGGATATTTGGGATCATCCCATAATCAAAACACAAATGTGCATTCTAGAATGGTAAAACTACCATAAAATGAAGGGCCCTGTGCCCTTTGTAAGAGGGATATGAGGTGAAACTTCACAGGCACTTGACTTCCTTCAAATCCTATTCTAATAGCTGTGGCAGAATGTGTCTTTCCTTCCCTCTTCTGATAACCACAAATATACGTAGACCCACCAAAGAACATAATGACAGCAACTTATGGGCAATTGTTCCCCCTTTCACCAACTTCCATGGAAACCAATAAACAAAAACCGTATCAGTCATGAAACAGGTACCTAGGGTGAAGCTCAGAACAATGCCTGTAAGGCAAGCTCATGAAAAATCAGTCTTGATCAACAAAGCCTTTAAAGGAGACGGTTGTACTGCAAATATGTCTATGCAGAGTGTATTCTCCTCTCTACACTAGAAAAAAAAAAAACTAGTGACTGACCCATAATATATTCTGACCTACTTCTCACATGGACAGGAGATGGAAGACAATGGTACCATCCCATTAACCAAAACCAAAAGGTAGAACTGACTCATGCAATTTATGGATTCACACTTGAAGAGGTGAGAATCTTCTATTCCTTTTGCTTGGAAGCCTCCCTCTTGGAGCTCTAACCTCCTATTTCAGCAATCAGACCATAGTGTGGGAGAGCCATGTGTAGCGATCCTGGAGAGAGACAGCTGGCCAATGGAGACCAGCCTTCTGGCCATCTCTACTGTGGTACTAGGCATTTGAATGGAGCCTTCTTGCAATTTCTATCAATTGTTGCACTTCCAGCTGAACCATGAATAACTAGTGTATTATATATAGAACAGAACTGGCCAGTCAATTCCAACATATATATCAGGAATGTGTGTGTGTGTATGTGTATGTGTGTGTGTGTGTGTGTGTGTGTGTGTGTGTGTGTGTG
>NW_012267343.1:3017434-3084824 GCF_000151885.1 Dipodomys ordii | reverse complement strand
TGTATGTGTATGTGTGTGTGTGTGTGTGTGTGTGTGTGTGTGTGTGTGTGAGAGAGAGAGAGAGAGAGAGAGAGAGAGAGAGACAGAGAGAGACAGAGACAGAGAAGAGAGAGAGAGAGAAGAGAGAGTTTTAAGCTACTAAATTAGGGTCAATTTGTTATTGAATAACATATATAATATAGAATAGAATAACAGAATAGAACAGCAGGGCACTGGTGGCTCATGCTTGTAATCCTAGCTATTTAGGAGGCTGAGATCTGAGGAACACAGGCCAAAGCCAGCCCATGCAGGAAAGCCCATGAAACTCATCTCCACTTAACTGCCACAAAACTGGAAGTGGTGCTGTGGCTCAAAGTGGTAGAGCACTAGCCTTGGGCACAAAGAAGCTAAGGGAGACCACCCAGGCCCTGAGTTTAAACTCTAGGACTGACAAAAAAAATAAGACAAATAAAAACAATAACTTATATGGAGTAATATACTATACATAGAGTAACAATATACAGTTTTAGTGCCTAAAAGAAGGAAACTCAGTGTATATTTTCCCCATCCTAGTCATGGCCAACCTATGTTCCTGCACAAAATTCTAAAGATGCTTGCTATCTTCTGAGATCTTAGAATTTAAGCCCCCGAAAGTGTGAATAGGATATGATCTTGTTCTACTGAATATACACTTTCATATATATAGCAGTAGACCTAATGCTAGGGAGATTATTTGGGTGGACTTAATAATTAGATGTGTTGGTTAAAGGCAAGTGTTGACAAAATCTGAAGCATCAGAAGAACATGAGGATGAAAGGGTCATGAACAAGGGCCAGAGGGGGGCCTCTGGGTCTTTGCAGTGAATCCAAAGCTAGGAAGACATTAGTCCAACAATGGCAAAGAACTAAATTCTGCCAATAGCCAGAAGAAGCTTAGAAGTGCATTCTTCCCCACAGCCTATGGGAAATAGCCTGATCTGGCTAACACCTCACTTCAGCCTGGGAATCCTAAGCAGAAGATCTTGATACATCACACCCAGATTTCTACCCAGGAAACTGAGAAACAAGGAGTTCTATGTCCCTGTGTGCTATTTTAACCTCGACATACATGGTGACTCATTACATAGCAATGGTTAGCCTATTTGGGACACATCTTCATTTCATTTTGTTTTGCTCTTTAGTAAAGTGATGTAAAAAGATCAGATGATCCCTTCTAGGTCTGACATATGATTTCACAGTTTCAGCTCGTTTAGCTTTTCAGAGCCTCAGATTTGCAAGGTGAAGCATGGGTGTAGAATAAGTCTTGGGCCAGTTTGATTCGATCTGACATGTTTCAAGCTGTCTTGTCTTGCTTATTATCCTAACACTAAATCTTTTATACAGTATGTGGAGTTTGGCAATTAGTAAACAATAACTATCTGTAGAAAGAAGGAATAGATGTGAATGATTGCAGATACAGGTATTCTTTGACAAGTGCAGAGAACTGTGCCTACATAGGATAGCAACAGAAGCAGGAATATTATTTCATAATCTGAGCAGGTCTCTAAACTGTGTTATCCTCAGTTTTCTCACCTGTAAATGGAAAGACTAACCATGGCTCATTTTCTCTCGAAGGCCATTCTAAGGATCTGGTAAGGTTGTTGTAAAAACTCTTTGCAAAGTGGCAGACAACCTGTACTTAAGTGATTGTCTTGGGAGTAATTTGTTTTTCAAGATTAGGAATGTCCCTAAGCCAAATGGGGTAAATTTATTCCCTAATTATACCAGAAATGGAGTGTCTTCCTGCTGTTCCTTTGGCAGCTGCCGGTTAGCAGTCTTGCCACCTCTCAGTGGGAATGGTACCTGCAGGGACACAAAGCCATTAGCATCTGCTTAAGCAAGGAGACTATCTGGAAGATGCTGGAAGATGAGGATCTCTACTGACAGGAAGGGAACCAACACCTGTGATCTCACCCTAAACAAGCTGGGTCTTCTCTGCTCCATCCAGTGTAATGAACCCTTTTCTCAGGCTGTGTTCTGTGAACTACGATACCTTATAACTTTGGGGGGAAAAGGGGGTCCAGTGGCCACATAAGTTTGGAAAATATGCCAGCTTGATTCCTTGATCCCTTTCTCTTTAGTTGTGCTTTTGTTGTTGTTGTTGTTGTGGTTATTTTACTCAGCCCCAGATTCCAGTTCTTTTAGAATATCCTATAGGGTTCAATTAGGCAAACTCATTCTTGCTTGTTTTTTCCCAAATCTGTGCATTTGGAAGAGGCTACATTTATGGCAATGAGTGAAATCCTCTAATTGAAGTTGTTGGGGGGGGGTCCCCACATCAACATCATTGATACAATCTAGAACCTAGACTCCTCCCAAGACCTACTGAATCAGGAATCCTGGCAGAACCTGTGTGTCTGTGTTCAAAAATATCCTTACAGGTGGGTATGGTATGTAATGAAGTTTCATCAGTGAGTGTCACACAGCATTTTTTTTATCAATACAAGGAAGGAATTCTGGACCCTTTTACAGCCAGAAGACAGGAACTCCATTGATTCTTCAGTTCATTTTCCAGAAGAGAACTAGAGAATACCTACTAAAATGTAACACCCCATCTAGCCTTCCATCTTCCAATGGCTTCCTATTAACTAAATGATGAGTATGATGCATAACAGGGTATTAATCATCATCTGCAATAACATTAAGGACAATTACATGAAGTGCTACTATTTATTAACCATCTACTACATTCTAAGGTTACCACGTACATGTCTTGGGTAATCGTCACAATGTCTCTGTAGAGGAGCTACTATTATCACACACATTTTACAGATGAGGATTCTGAGGGGCAGAAGACATCCCCAGGACATAATAACACATGTATTAGTTTCAAAGACCAGGTATTTAATTAATCTCAATTTATCCACACTTCTTGATTTCTCATCTCCAGCTGCTGAATGAAATTGATCTCGTATTTAAGTCATCATGCAAATATGCTGTTTTGTGACCAGGAAAATATCCTTGTCACTGCCAGTGTAAAGTTTTATCCCTCAACTCCCATGTCAAATGCTCCCTCATTTCATTTCACCCAGTGTCTTGTCAGTAAGGTCATTATGTGCAGATACTTTAACTGTCACTGGGGATACACTGATGAGGAAAGATGAAATTCAAAAGAAAACAAAAAATAATGAAGTCTTTGTCCTAACAAAATTTTTGGTTAAAAGGGGAAACTCTGGGATTAAATATACTACCACAAAAATGGCCCATGTTAAGGGAGAAATGATATATGAAACATGCAACAACACATACAACAAAGCAGTGCAACCTGGTCAAATATGTCAGGGAAGGTATTCCTCAGACACCAGGGCTGAGTCTGTAGTTCTAGGGATAAATCTAGTAATCTGGGTAAAAAGGGAGAAATATATTCCAGTTTTACAACCTGGATACATCTCCTTTCCTTCACTTGAAGCATTTATTTCACTGTTGTTCAACTTTATAATGTGTGAGGCATACTAGAACTTATTCTGTAGAGTTACTATAAGGATCCAAAGAGTTGGTGTGCATTAGATACTTTGTTTGATATATAGTGAAGGTTCAGAATGTGTTTCAATTATTGGCATTAATTTCTTTCTTACTGTATGACCTTGAGCTCCAGTCATAGTGGCAAGTTACTAGCAATAAGAAGAGAGCTTCTATCTCCAGCAAGACAAGCCCTTATAACTGACCTCTGTGGAAGTGACTGGCAGCAAAATGACACTCCTTTCCATCAGATAAACACTGATATGTGATGTCCATGGCTCTCTGAGCACACTTGCTAATTGTGATCCTACAAATTGCCCATGCTTCTGTCCCCAAATAGTAAACACACTTCCTGAGTGTCCCCTTAGTTTCAAAATCTGTTTATGCCATTTCATTCCAGATGTCATCTGTTATCAGACCATGAAATCAAAAGTAAAATAAACCAATAATCTGTGACTTGCTATTTTTTCCCCTTGTGGAAACTCTTGAATTGTGTGGAAAAAATTCTATAAAGGGTAGTTATTAACTGATGCCCAGTGATGCAAACAAGAAAGTCATTAAGAAAGGTTAAGAAGGTTCAGGAAAATCCACAAGTATTTTCAGATTACTTCCTAAGAGTCTAAACTGTTGATTAATTTGAGCAAATCGACGTAGGAAATAAGTGTACGATTCCAAATGTGGTTTATACAGGAAAGCCAATAGAACCAATTTCACAAACAGCCACAGAACGATTCTGGCCCTACTTTCTCAAAGGCTTATACATGTTAAGTTAAAATGGTTCCTAATAGTCTGACAAGGAGCCTTGTACTTGGCTTTTACTATCTGCTGAAGGTAGAATGTAAGTTCTTCTTCCTGACTTTTCTAGGGTAGGACCTATTTCTTTTATCCCCTAATTTATCTTCATCATACCAATTAGGAAACAAAAGTTTTGAAACCTTCATATTGAGCCATAGAATACATAGAGTTACGCACTTTGGCCTGGCACTCCAGAGACGGTCTTATGGATCTCATGTTTTGCTGCCTCTCTACTATATGCTTATGTCTTGTAAGGCTTGCATTTTATCTTATATAATACATATATTATATTAGACATCAGAAAGAGCATAATCATAAAGGATTCAGAACATTCTACAGCTCTGCTCTTAATTATTCATGTTCATTTTAAGCCTAGGATATCCCTTCCAGGTATGAAGGGGTATGCATCAATTGACTAGGATATCGACTCTATGGGCTATGTATTCTTATCCTGCCCATGTAGATGAAGGAACAGAGGGCCCAGGGAGGTTTTTAGAGACATTTAGAGGTCACTGATCTAATAAGTGGCAGAGCTGGGACTGTCGGGCTAATAAACTGAAAACTAACTTGAGTTCAAACAAATGTAAGAATCTACATCCTTCTATGTCTCTGCAGGAGTCTTTGGAGATTCAATCCAGAGACAAGTAAGTACAGGGTTCAGAGAAAAGAAGAAAAAAACCCAGCGTGGATATTGAGGGTCATCATCATTGAGATAATGATTATCCTAGTAGCCAGAATCTTTCTGAAGATACCAATTAAACAAAGAATAAAGCAGGAAATGTGCTAAAAGCTGACGTGGGTTCAGAAGCCATGGCCCCAGGACTGGAGCCTGAGGTTGATGCCTAGGAGAGATTTTCATTTCCACAACGCATAATTATATTGTGCTTGGCTGTGGCCTGCACTGCCAGGTCAAGGCCATACAAATGTGAGAAGTAAAAATAAACCAAAGTCTTAGAGTCATTGGATGGTACAAAGAATTATACTGCCTTCTCTCCTGTTAACTTTTCATGGCTCTGCTTTGCCTCAAAATTCTATAATCTCTAAAAATAATCAGCTGATTGAGGACCCAGGGAGGAAAAAGTCAATCACACTACTAGTAAATACCCACACCTCCGAAGAATTTTGCTCCATTTTAATGAATTTAATACATCCTGAGAAGTGTCAGAAGTAGGAAATCCCTCTTTCTTTCTTCAAGCCATTCATCCCATCCCTCTTTCTCTCCCTCCCTTTCTCCCTCCCCACTTCCTTTCCTTCCTTTCTTCCTCCCTCTTCCTCCCTCCTTCTCTCCCTTCCCTTCTTCTCTCATCTCTCATTCTCCCACCTTTCCTTCCCCTTCCTTTTCTCTCTTCCTCTCCCCTATTCATCTCCCTTTTCTCTGCACCTTTTTCATACTTCTATTACATCAAAGTGTTTGAACGATGAGTTGAAAAACTGCCATTTCAATCATCATCTGGTTGGAAATTCTCTGAGTGACCTTGGACTATTCAGGTAACTCCCTTTAGTCTCAGTTTCTTTATTTGTGAACAAAAAAACATAATGTAACTATATTCAACATATGTAGAAAATCCATAAGGCATGTTCAATGGAATGGGACTGTTTCCAAAGGACTGTGTTTACATGCCTTTGGGGCATATTCGATGTGGGAAATAGTTTATTTTTTTATTTATTGAATAATTTTGTGACTACCTACCAAATAATAGCTTCAGTGCTAGGAAGTTTTGTGAATAAAGTCATTAGAAGTTGGGAAAAACTGCACTCCAGGAGCAGACAGTTTCATGGGAGAGAACCATAATAGTAAATAGATAAATAAAAATATAATGGCCAACTGGGATGTGTGGTTCACATGGTTAGAATACTAGTACACATATTCTCAAAGACAGCTTTTAGATCCAGAGAACATGCTCCTGAGAAAGGAATGATTCAAGGTCTAGACAGGTGGCACTTACTGCTTTGAAGGGGAAAGGCAGGTGCATTCTAGTTGTGACACAACTGAAAAATACAGGGGTTGGGCCAGGGTACATATGGCAACCTGGAGGAAAATCAATGCAGCTGTAAATGAGAGCCAAGCAAAGGGGTAAAAAGTAGTACAAGGAGTGGGCAGGGTCTAACGTCTGAAAAATCTCTGGGTCACTTTGAAATCCTGCTCTGTCCTTCCCCATGCAATGAATCATCACCAGAAGGTTATAAGCAGGGGTGGAACAAAATATTGAATTTGTTTCTTAAGTAATCACTCTGACAGCCCCGTGGAACATAAAATGGAAAATGATCAGAGTATATTCTGGGACACCTTAGTTAAGAGGCCATCGTAAATTCAAGCAAAGGGAGATCTCAGTTTGAACTATAGGATACTCATTAAAATTGACTAATTAGCGCCAACGCAAAGCAGTGCTACTCAACTATTCAATTACTGACCTTCTACCAATATTTCTGAATGGAGCTAATACTCTCTCCTTCATGGATATTATTCCTCTTGGAGTTGGGAAGGACCTCGGCGATAATTAAGCCCCGTTGTTTTTATATTGTTTTAGAAAAAAAAGGCACCTCATTTTCCCAAATGAGTTTTAATTCAGATCCTCTATAAAGACAATAGTAAATTTGCTGTTCTAGTTTAGAGTGAGGTAGAATTGTTAGCTATTCAGTTGGAACCCCATACCTGAAAGAGGTGCATGACATGAATTAAGGACCCTTGAATCCTCAGTTCTTTACAGCCTCACTTAAGGTAAGGCAGTGCTTGGAGGATAAAGGCTCATAGCTTATGCTTCCTAAGGGCTCCTGGTGACTGGCAAAGGGACTGTGATACCAAAGTGAAGACCAGCAAGTGTAGCTAGTAATGCACAGAGGCCGCTTGAACTCAACATTTCCTGGGATAACTTTGTACATCATGCGCTTCCTACCTTCCTTCCTTCCTGTCTTCACTGTTCCCACTCTCCTTTCTTCAGCTTTCCTTGCTTCCTTCCCCCCACCCTTTCTTGCAGTTAGAGGTGATTTCTACCATCAATATGTGTTGTTGTGGTGGTGGTTGTTTTCAGTGTTGGTATGTCACCTAAATAGCTCAGACCAGCTTGATCCAGGGATTGGTAGAATAGCCTAGTGATTATAAGAAAATATCATACCAAGGTTTGAATCCTGCTACCTACCAGTTGTATAATCTTCAACTGGACAATGATCATTGCTGTTCCCTAATTTCCCCATTTATGTAGTTGGCTGAATTAAGATCCTTACAATGATTAGACAAGAAGAAGATGCTTGGAGAAGACAGTGGCTGGTGAATGGTAAATATCTAGAAGTATTAACTATTTACCAAGTGCTGGTAACTCATGTCAGTAGTCCTAGATACACAGAAGATTGAGAACTAGAGAAAAGTCCACATAGTTGTATTTCCTGTAACAGTTGTGGTTATGACTTTAGAGTTATTGTTATTACTATTGCTTTAGATAGTTTTATTCATCTTATTTGCCCTGTGTCTATGATAGTCTGTCTCTCATTCTACTCAGTTTCGTCTGTAGTACCTGATCTAAAAGGAAGTAAAGATTCCTCGGCCACCACAATGATTTCTCCCTCCCATGCTTACCCCTTTGGAATCTGGGTTAGGCCTTGGGTTGATAGTGTATAATGAACGTTATGCTTTCTCCCTTCCAATGCTATCTTGCAGCTTCCTTTCTTCCAAGGGTACCCACTCCCCCGCCCCTAGCTTTCTAAGCTCAGCTGCCATGCTGCAAGTAGCCCAGGTCACAAAGAGAGGTATGTGCAATCACTCTGACTGACAGCTCCAGCTGAGCTCCCAGCTGACAGGCAGCATCAACTGCCAGCGTTGGGAATGAGCCACTCCGGAGGTCTTGCAGACAAACCACCCATGACACCAGTCAAAGTCAATGTGAGAGACCCCAGCTGCATTATGCCAACCTACTGAATCACGTGAGATCATCAGATAAGTGTTTTGAGTCACTAAGGTTCAGGGTAAATTATTTTGCCTCAATGGATGACCCAAATATTCCTTTTGCCTTGCAGTTCAACATTAAATTTCCAGCAAGCCTTGACTGAGGTCCAGCTCTAAATATGTATAGATGATCTCTCACCAAATCTTACAGGAAAATATTTCTTTGAATTAATGACAACCTGATTAATATTCACCGAGCTTAAACCCATTACCAACCATTCTGGTCCTTAGAATAAGAGCACTTAGTTCAGAAGACAGTACTGAGAAGGAAGTTATTGAATTCATGCAAGATTCTAGACCTTTAGAATGTATCTCTCTCTCTGGCGTGTACACGCGTGGACTCTTACTCTCAATTCCTCTGAATTAAATCAGGTCCTTTACTAGGCTCTTCAAATTTTAAAATCTTAATCCTAATCCTTAGCTTGAAGGCAAGTGTCATTATCCAGCTTTGCCAATAAGTCCAAGTACTTACAGAAAGCCTTGTGGCTGATGAGTGACAGGACAGAGGCAGGATTTCAACCCATCTGTGTGCAACAGACGCCCTATGCTCTAGCCTTCTCCCATCCTGTCTCAATGCCACCCCTCTGTGACAAGGAAACAAAATCTGAATGGCACCTGCTCAGGGCACTCATCTCCTACAGAGTTCAACAGGCAGACAAATTGAAACTGAGCAATCAGTTCATCTGCAAATACAAACTTGTACAGCTAGAGGCAGTCCGAGGCTCCAAGTCTTAGCACCTCTGTCTGACACCGCTGCATAGCAGAGAGGTATCCTGCTGGTGTGAGAAATGCTCATTAATGCCTCTGATTCAGATGTGAGGCAGCAGCCCACAGCCAGGTCAAGGAAGTTCAACTATCCTGGGAAGGCTTCTGAGCCCCTACTTTCTGCGTGTTCTCATGTCCTGTGCCGGCATTCAATATTCCTTAAGTGAAGATAATTGAGTGTCTTTGCCGTGGTGGATACCAGTCACATCTGTTCCAGGTGAGTTGCAGGAGAAATGTTAGGATAATGGCAAACTTTGTTCCCTTAGAAGGCCAGGGAGGGGGTGGGAAGGGTGGGGGGGGGAGGGGAAGAGGGCAATGGGAGACGCTTAACACTGAGAGTTCTTTCTTGGAAGGTTCCAGTGGTTAAAAGGTATTTCTAGCCACTCTAAGCTTATAATTTGCAATGGAAGAGCAGAGACTTATTCACAGTTGTGGTGAGCTATGCTCAGAATAGAACAGCTACTTGTCCAATCTCGTACCCCTCACTATTAGTAAGGCATGGCTCCCTAATCCCATCCTGTAGTCTTCCATCACTACATTTAGTTCGTTACTTCTAGGGGCTATCTAGCTAATCTTCCTACTAAGAAGTTCCCAATTCTTATCTCCATACCTGGGAGGCCCAGTTTTGCTCTGTGTTTTGAAAGTTCTTCTCACATTTAATAAATGTCCCTGGTTGAATGTCTTTGAACTTGGACCTTGTACTCTGTTCTCCAAGGCAACCATCAATAAAACTGACAGTGGTATCTGTTTGAAATCAGCTAAATGTTGCCCTCCTCATCAACATTTGCATCCAAGGGCTTGATTTGACCAAGGACTCAGTATGCAGGCCTTTGGGATACAGTCTCTTTGACTAAAGATCCCAGCAAAAGCCACCCTATCAGGTGTTGTGGGCAGAATTTTCCAACGATCCCTAGAAAATGTGTGCTGAAGCCCTAAGTTTTCAGTGCCTCAAGAATGTGACCGTATTGGAGATAGAGTCTTCAAGGTAGTAATTAAATTAAAATGAGCTCATTAAGGGTGAGCCATGATACGTGATGACCGGCAAGCTTTTAAGAAGAGACAAGGACACAGATGCATTTGGAGGGAAGAGGATGGAAGAACACATGGAAAAGATGGCCCACCTACAAGCCCAAGAGGTTGGAAGAAATCAACTGTGTGACAGCTTGAGTTTTGGAGTCATCTGACTGCTAGAATTATAAGAAGATAGATTTTCACTGTTTGGAAGTCCTTGCAAACTGATAGACATAGGTACAACTGAGAGAATCCTTCCCAGTCCTGTTGTAAAACACATCACTGTGTTTATGTCTGTCTATCTCACAGGACCTGATGCTGGTCAAGGACCTGATGCTGGTCAAGGGGCAGACATCTGATGGCTCAACGTCAATCTACGACAGAAACTCACCCATGGTGTCAGTTTTGGCATCTGCTGCCTAAGACAAGGAAGATCCATTATAACAGGATGTCTTTCCTAGTCCTTGACTCATTGCCACAAGTAATTTATTCCCAGAAATTCTATGTGATATATGACATGATTCTCACAAAACAGTTATGCAGTGGGGCTTGGCGTTGGAGGAAGGAGGGAAAACAGAGATGAGCAAATACCAGGCCATAAGGAGACAGTTTCATAATCTGGAACATGCTAATGGTGAAAAGTGGCTTTAGATAAATAGGACCTAGAATAAGGAGCCTTTGATTGGCTGTTGCAGTCAAGAAAGACTTCCTGAAGAAGACAGTAGTAAACTGAAATATAGAACAATGAGAAGAGAAAGTACATAGTTGGGGTGTTGAACCTGGAGGGGCCACTAAGAGACTTTTAAGTCTTGAGTTCCATTTGAGCAGGATGGTTAAGGATTTGGTTTAGATTTATGGTTTAGGTGGCATTTAGTCTTCTCATTTTGTATCCCTTTTACTGAACTGCAGCACTAGTACCTTTGGGAACCAGGTAATTATTTCACTTAGAAATCTCCCTGCACAGGGGCACCCTTGCTCCTATTGTGGATGTCAAAAATGTCTTCAGAAATTTCCAGTTATCTCTCCTGGAGTAGTCGCTCCTCTTTGAGCATCCTTGATTTAGGCCTGTCAAATATGTGACTTCTCTGAGGTTCAGTTTCTTGGATTCCACAAATGAATACACACACACACACACACACACACACACACACACACACACATGCTGCTGATGCACAACCTGCTAAAGCTGAGCTTGACTTGGCTCATTCTCTTAAAGGATGACCTTCCTTTCTTTGCTTGATATTGAAGGCAAGCTTCCTCCCAACTTGAGGCAAATGAAAGCAGAGCTTCTCCAGCTAACACAGGATAAGGAGCCCCAAACCTGTCTTCTTGCTTTCTTGTGATAGAGATATCACTACTGAAATACTCTGAGAAAATGGAGTATGAATAACTTCACTTAGAATCGTGGTTCTTCGGCAAAAATCAAGAACTCTAACAACAACAGATGCTGGAGGGGATGTGGACAGAAAGGAACCTTACTTCATTGTTGGTGGGAATGTAAACTTGTTCAACCACTTTGGAAAGCAGTATGGAGGTTCCTCAAAAGACTTCACATAAAGCTCCCCTATGACCCAGCAATCCCACTTTTGGGCATTTACCCAAATGCTTACAAACAAGACCACACTAAAGCTACCAGCACAACTATGTTCATTGCAGCATTATTTACCATAGCTAAGATATGGAACCAACCCAGATGCCCCTCAGTAGATGAATGGATCAAGAAAATGTGATATATATACACAATGGAATTCTATGCCTCCATCAGAAAGAATGACATTGCCCCATTTGTTAGGAAATGGAAAAACTTGGAAAAAATTATATTAAGTGAAGTAAGCCAGGTCCAAAGAAACATAGGTCCCATGGTTTCCCTTATTTGCAATATCTAGTATATGTATGAGTCAAGCGGAAAAGGTCAGATAATGTGATGTCAGGAAAATGAACCCTTAGACATGTATTTTAATGTTTTTTCTTTCATGCATGTGTTTCTAACGTATTTATAAGACTATCTCTTTGTTGCTTTGTATGTCCCTCCCCCACAGTATAACCCCTGCTTTCACTATATTTGATGTCAGTATAACTTGTGGAGGAGAGGGGGAAAAAACAGTTGTTTAAGGATACAGGTAGACCTGATGCAACAACGAGAAGTATAAGTTGTCATGTCCAAAACGAGCTTTACAACGTCGGTCCAGGGGGGGGAAGGGGGGAGAGGAGAAGGGTTGGGATTGAAGGAGGAGGCTGCAATGCTTGGTAAGAAATGTACGCATTATCCTGCCCATGTAATTGTAACCCCTCTGTACAGTATGTTCACAAATAAAAAATAAAAAAAAAAGAATCGTGGTTCTTTCACTGTGTATTCCTGAGAGGAAGAAAACCATAACTCTGAGAAGGTGTGTCCCAGGATTCTCTAACTTATCCTTGTATTCTTCATCAGAATATCTAGTACATCCAAAGAGGAGCAACTAGGGAGGACCAACAAAGCAACTAGGCACTAAAGGAGGCACTGCCTCTGGAAAGAGGACTCTGCAACACTTACCTGACAAATGAGTGGGTCCTTAAAATGTTTCACTATAGGTTCCTTATTTGTTTTACTCCAATCTGGGCCTTGATTTAAAGGCTTACACCAAATAAGGTGGTTGATGAACAAGTAGATCCAATTTTTCTTTACAACGAATAGGGGGATTTAAAAACTGACTGGACCATGACATTTTAAACTAGAGCAGATCATTTAAAACACAGAAAATGCAATGTGGGGCTAGTGTTAGTTGTCTTTCTCAATCACATGGGCCAGAAAGAACAGAGAGATCAAAATTTCATGGTACATGGAAGTAGTGCAGTGATTCAAGTGGTAGAGTGCTAGCTGAAGAGCTGAGGGACAGTGCTCAGGCCCAGAGTTCAGGCCCCATGACCGACAAAAAAAAAAAGTTCATAGTACAGCCTTATTTGGTATCACTGAGAAATTGGTTCCAGCTCAGCCCATTCACATCAGAATCCAAAGATATTAAGTCCATCTCATAAGAGTGAAGAGGTATTCACAGATAACCTATGTACATCTTCCTGCATAATTCCAAACATCTCTAGGTCCCTTGTAAATTTTAGTATAGTGAGTATCTCATGCAAACTGTTGTTGTACAGTATTATTTAGGGAATAACAACATGATAAATATCTGAATGTTCATATACTGGAGAAGTTTTCAGATACTTTAAAGTTGATGTTAGATAAATGCAGAACTTGCAGATACAGTGTCAACTGCCTATCTGGGAAGGTGGGTGGAAATATGCAAATGATATAAGGCATAAATGAGAAGCCTAAGACAGTCCAGAGCATTGTTGCTTTGGACCAGGAAAGGCTTGCTTACAATTGCAGTAAAGAAGTATACACTAATGGACACCGGGTGTCAGGTAGCACCTGCAGAAATGGGTCAGTGGCAATACGCACCTTTCTCTAGGAAGCTGGTGGTTGGGATTGTGACGGCAGCGCACGCTGAGGCCAAAGAGCTTGCGGGCAGTGCGTTGGATCTTCTGCCTCTGTGCCTCAGTGGCACTCTGTAGGAGCTTGTAGCGATTCTGCAGGTCCCAGTCATTGCCCCAGTGCTGGTGGATGCTCCCGATGGTCAGAAAGTGGTTGCTGGGTAGGCGCTTCATAAATGATTTAAATTCATCTGGAGACCAAGCAAAAGATTGCTAAGCATTGTCCCTCCATCCAAAGCCCCTTCCAATGTTTAGCCTCACCTTTGAATCACATCTTACTTTTGAGTTAAAATTGAAAGGGTTTTTGTGCAATTCTAAGTAGGAAATCATGGCTATGTGCTTCAGCAAAAAAGTTAGTTTGGAAAACAAATCAGAAGAAAGCAATATTAATATGTTCTAGTCAGATACTGTTGCCTGCTAAGTGCCTTATTTCACTTTGAAATACAGGAAATTAGTACATGTTAGAAAGGTGTTACAGGCTTATTAGCACCCACCTGAAACTTCCTCTTTGATGCAATCTGGAGGCTTGACAAAGAACTAAAATAGATGGAACCCCTCTCCCCTTCAGTCACCCAAGTGTTACTTGAAATTCTATGTGAGGACCATCTAACATCATATTGCATTTTGGGAAATTCCAGCTTACAAAATGATGACAAACTCTTGGATCTGCTTGGTGAAGTTTTCTTCCTCTTATTATTATTATTATTTATTTTGGTGCCAGTTTTGAGGCTTGAACTCAGGGCTTGGGTGCTGTCCTTGAGATTTTGTGCTCAAGGCTAATGTCTTGCCACTTGAACTACAGCTCCACATCCAACATCTTGGTTGCTAGTGGAGATAAGAGCCACACAGACTTTCTTTCCCAGGCTGGGAAAGAAATCTTCAAATCTTAACTTCCTGAGTAGCTAGCTGGTATGACAGGCATGAGCTATGGGGACCAAGCTTTCTCTCATTTTTAACATTTGAGTTCCAGAGAATAATTGTGGGCTACAGTTTGACACAGACATAAGAATTGCTTGGTTCAGCTATTTTATTCTGCATAAAGAACAGGAACACTGAAGTCTGGAGTGGGAACATGGTTTTCTGTAAACCATGGCCACAATAGATAGTTCTAAAATCAAAACTGCTGTTTTCTACTCTGGCATTTCCTGACACCATTCTCCAACTATTAGGAAAATTGAAAAGCTAAAGCACTGTTTATTTTGCTGGTAGAAGCCAACAAATGGATACATATATATATATATATATATATATATATATATACATATATATATAGATATAGATATATGCATTTAGCATTCAGTATACTAATTTTGCCTCATAAAACCTACAAGGAATTTTCAGATGTATTATACATTCATTTTATTTAACATATGCTTACATAGCTCTCAGTAGGCACCAAGGTACAACTCCAAGCACTCAATGTGTATAATTGATTTTTGCAGAAAATCTATGAAATAGGTGCTTTCCGTGTACACTTAGAGTACAGAGAAGTGGGCGAACTTGTCTCAGGTCAAAGTAAGACTGTGGTCTATCTCCAACTTGTATGGTTTCCTTTGTATTTATACTTTCAACACACAAAGAGCTACCCTGAGACTCAGTGCATTGAAAGAAAAGTAAATGAATGGTGCTGAAAACAGATCTTTTTACTCCTAGAAATCCTCTGGAGCCTTTTGATAGTAGGTCAGATATCCAAGAGTTCACATAAAACTTAGATTACTGAATACAAGTGGGGCTTATATTCTTCTAGCACCTCAGTATGCCCCCATCTATGACATGGGTATGGTTTCAAACCAAAAGGTTGACAGAGTGAACCTTTAGGGCTCCATTTTCCTAAATAATCCCTGTTACATAGAAATAATGAGTGGTAGCTATGAATTGCAGGTCAATGTAATATCTGAAAGACTAATGAGTGAAAAGTTTGGTCTTCTACTTGGTACTCTTGGGATGTGATGGAATCTTTGGTAGACAAGACCAAGTGGAAGGAAGTCAGATGACTGGGAACATGTTCTTGAAGGGGGTATGGGGCTCCTGACCTTTTGCTTGTTTGTCCTTTTTCACTTTCTTTTTTCCCTTATTTTTTCCTCTTTCTCTTCTTTCTTTCTTCCTGGTCAACATGAGGAGAGTAGGCCTCTTTAGGCCTAACCTTCCTACCATGATGTGCTGTGGGCCTCAGTATAGCCATGCAAGGATGGACAGCAAACTTGGAAAGTATGACCCAAATCTACCTCTTTTTAAGCTGATTATCTCAAGTATCTCTTAACATTAACAGAAAGCTGACTAACCCCAGAAGGGAATGCAGAACTCTGCACTCACTGGCTTCTTCTGTGAGCCGCCTGGAGGCAGAAGCCTAGCTCTGGTGACTAGACTGTCTTTGCCAGCTAGATTCTCCTCCCATCAAAGACACATAGAGCTCTTCTGGGAGAGGAGCCTGTTGACCTCAAGGGGGATAACAGCTCTCCCATGAAGCCAAATGTGAATCTATTTTGAAAAGTTAATACTTTAACCTTTTTTGACTAAAAGTAAATGTAGCAAGTGGTGCCGTGGCTCCAGTGGTAGAGCGCTTGCCTTGTGCTGAAGAGCTCAGGGACAGCATCCAGGCCCAGAGTTCAAGACCCATGACCCATACCTCCCCCTCCACTCTCCGCCCCCCTCAAAAAGATATCCCAAATAAAAAGTAGAAAACAGGTGCTCTTTGGTTACCAGCACCCTGGAGCCACCAAGGAATCCATGCTTTTTATTTTGTGCCTATAATTTTTCCCTCCAAATTTTCTAGGGCTGAAGTGTTAAAGGTACAGGCTGAAAATCACACATACAAACAAAACAAAACCCCAACAGATGAAGTACATAAGTATCAGCAAATGAAGCGTGTTGGTGTAGACACATTTGTCTCAATGGGTAAAACTATTTCACATAGGTAAGCTCAGGACCTATAGAGAGAATGTATGCCTTATGGAGAGAAAACGTAACACACACACACACACACACACACACAGAGCATCATTGCCTTGTTCTGTAGGATGAGGGCTCTCTGTTGCAGTATCTACCCACTCCAAATGACTTCTCTTCTTTGAGAACTAGCAGTGTTGCTGAAGTTCCCAAACACCTGCCCATACAGCCTCTCTTTTCCTCTGCACTTTCAGTAGTCAGTAAAATTGCTTTGCAGAAACATTTTCTCCAATACATATTTTTTTGTTGGTGGCCAAATAATCGTCATGATATATCTCCATTGTGAACCTTTTTTTTCTTTTTTTTTTAATTCCCAGGTTTTCAATAGATTAATGGGTGCCATTCATGAAGCATCTGCAACTCACGCCAGTTGTATGACCTTACAAGGGTGAAATCGCTGACTCCCCATAGCAAGATGGGGGCTTAGAGTTCATGGAATCTCATTATTTTAAAATGGCACTCCATGATGCTCTGCTTTTATCTGTGGGTAATATACAGTAGCTCCAAGGTAAGATTTTGTTTGATCAAAGGTTTTATTTTTTCTTTTTTGGCTAAAGACTTAAGTAAATTCAAATATTAAAAGCATAAACATGTTTTCTCATTTATCAGATGAGGGAATGAAGGCCTAAGGGGTGAAGTGGAATTAATATGTTGCAAAAGCATCTGTGAACACTGGATTTGGAATAAGGAGCTGCATTACCAATGCTGTCATTTACAAACTCTGTAACCTTGGGGAATATTCTAAAGTCTTGTGTCCTCCTTGCATGTAATACACAGATATCACTTCCTGCTTTAATGCATTTTTGACAGATTTAAGGGATATGAAGTTATTTTTAAGAAAAATAGTAATGCTCTGCATATAGACCCATTTGTTTAGTAGATAGTTACATGTGAACTACCTAGTTGACAGTTTTTCTTGGGCTGGGGGTGGGGAGTGTCTCAAGGATTCACAAGGTTATGCGGTCTAAACTGTAAACTTATGTAATTAATGTCCACAACTAGACAAGTTTCTTGGACTGGGACTCAGTTCCAGTTCTCTTCAGCTCAAATAGTCATGCTAATCGTGAACTTTATGGACCAGGGTGCCTTTCTCTACCCCTCCTGTTTTACTAACTGGACTAGCTCTCAGTCAACTTTGTGCAGTAGCTCTCTCCTAGGTGTTTTGTCCCTCCCATGAATCTGTTTATAGTCTGCTCTCTGCATCACAGTCAAATCCTCAGACTTTTGCTCTTCATCAACATGGCCTTTTCTGGCATCCCCTGGTCACATCTACCTAAACTCTACCTTATTTGCTTCCACTTTTACACATGAATAGTTGAGATGACATAATCGCTTACCTGGTTATCTAATTAATGCCTGGGTTTCAGACAAAACTTAAAAAGATTTAACTTTAGAACTTTCCTACATCGTGACCTTGGGTAACTGACTTGACTCTCTTATAACTCACTATCCTGAAGTGTAAAAGGCTGGAAAAGCTAAATTAGCAGAAAAGTGATTTGCAGCTTTGACAGCCCATGAGTTCGTCGAAGAGCTGTCATTGTAACTATGTATAAGGATAGTTACATATGCATATATTCAAGCATCTACATATCTACATATACACATGCATATACACATACATATGTATATAAACATACATCTACACATCCACATTTACACACAGGCATGTTATTTACACACACACACACACACACACACAAGATTAAATATAACCATATCTGTCTCTCTAGAGTCTTCTTATGTTGCCTTACTGTGTCCTTTGAGTAAAATAATGTCACTATATCATATGATCACAAACTGGATTATGCTATATGTTATTTCCTTCCATGGAGACTAACTGAAAGGTTATTCTGCGACAGCACTAGACCATCCCATGAGACACAGTAAGGGTCACTGAATTTCTACTTACAACAGTCATTGATTCCATTTAGATGAAGTTCTCTTTTCGAAATTCAACTCGGGGTCATTCCCACCATACCACTTTTAGGTTCTCTACCTGAATTCTCCAGGTCCTTATATGCCTCTGCCCAAGCCTTGGCCATGTTGGCCAGGGTGAACTCCATGATCTGGATGTCGGTGATGGGACAGTTGCACTGTGGGAATTCCTCGGCACACTGGCACCGGCACTGGCTGTTCTGGCACACATACTCCCCCTCACCATTGCACATGATGTAGCTCAAGGCTGACTGGACAAACTTCTCTTGCAGATACTGAGGGAAGATGATCTGAAGACCTGTTTGGGAACAGCAAGAAGGGAAAGCAGAAAGGTTACAAAAGGTGTTTCATTAACAGCTTCAAAAGGTGATACATAGGAATTTGAAGCGCTACATTTCTCCTTGTGTACTGGAATCAAAGTGTTTGGAGGCCTACCAGGGTGCAGATAGCATATCAGCAAGGTCTATAGTTGCATTGATTCTGCTTAGACCTCTCAAGTCATGACCTTGACCATCTCTGAAATATCTATTCAATTCTGCTATATTAGTATCAAGATTAGAGCAGATACAATGTATACCTTTTCCATTTGTGAAGAAAACCCTTATTGAAGGAAGTGTACTCATTGCCTTGCTCATATAACTGTAACCATCTGTATAGTATCTTTACAATAAAAAATTAAAAAAATTAAAGAGGGGATGGAAAACTGGACGTACGCTTGCAAAAAAAAAAAGAAAACCTTTATTGAAAGTATGACACAATTGTTGACTTTTCCTTAACTTCTTTCACTCATTTTCTTTCCCTTTCTGAAACTATTTATGTAACCTATTCATGAAGAACAAGTCCTAAGCTAGGCACTAGGTCTATAGCGATTGTAAAAAGAAACAGTCTTTTACCCTAAAGAAATTTACAATACAATGAGCAAAGGTATATGTGGACACACAGCATGGGAACACAAGTCTATAGCCTGTAGCCAAGATCACCACAGGAAGCAACTGGAGAGGAGCAAACTAAAAATAACCAGACTTGGGTAGCAGAGAACCTTTTCTACATAACAAAGATTGGAGTTAGTTGAAAGGCAAGTTAAGAGATGATTATGTTAAAAGATCCGAAAAGACACTCTATACAGAACAGAAAGGGGAAAATGGAATAAACATGTCTGTGAGTTTCATGTGAACAAAACAAACATGGATGGGTAAAGTGCAGTACTGTGGAAGTTCTTGTTATGCACTATGGATTGTGAGTTATCGCTTATGAATCCTGGTACATATTGCTGGTAGTTTCTGAGGAAAAGAATGATATAATTAGAGAAATACAATTTAAAGAGAGCAGGTATCATAAAAACTAAAATAGCAGTGAAGAAAAGCATCAGAGATAATTAGTTTTCACTCCTTTGCTCTAAAAATGAAGAGCTTGAGGAGCACTAAGGAGAAGTGATTAGTCCATGGGTTATAAGATGGACATTCTTGGTCCTACTTTATGACCTGTTCTTTATATTTGAATAATCAGTTTTACTGCTGAAAAACAATGATGGACAAGGATTTTTCTGGGTATGGTCAGTACCTTGTTACCTGGAAATGTCAGCAGAGCAGGCTCTTTATTGCCTATGGTACCCAGAGAGAAGGACAATTCTGTCCACCACATTTGGAGTAGCCTCCAGAGTCCAATAGTAGTAAAGGTTTCACTACTTATTATCCAAGATCTGAGTTGTTATTTGTTAGCAGTTATGTTTTAGCAGTATAATATACATTAATCCTACCTCATCATAGATTTGCTGAATAGGCTTGATATTTTTGTCTTTTACCCTCAAATTACATACAAACAAAAACATACATAATTCACTCAACACATACACAGAAGACATATAATACTATGTCCATCTATAATAGTGAAACCTTGTCATATAAGACTCAACATCACTGGGCTTCATTATTATGTTTGGGTTTATACATGCATGTGTGTTTGTCTCTGTGTGTGAGAGAGATCTCATGCAAATTGTTCAGCCTTTCTTTAGAACTCCCTTTTCTCTTCTGTTCAAATGGAGATGTTTTTAGTACCTATACTAAAGGTCTATATAGAGGGCTAGATAAAAGTTCTCCCAGGTGGCTCATGGGCCTGTAATCCTAGCTACTCAGGAGGCTGAGATCTGAGAATTACAGTTCAAAGGCAGCCTGGACAGAAAAGTTAGTGAGACTTATCTCCAATTAACCAGCAAAAAGCCAGAAGTGAGGCTATGGATCAAGTGGTACTGTGCTAGCCTTGAGCATAACAGCTCAGGAACACACAGGCCCTGAATCAAGCCCTAGAACCAGCATACACACACACATACACATACACACATATGCAGTTCACACACATACACACATTCACAGAGTTCTCCACATGTTGAATGGTCCTTGGCACAAAGCAATGAATAACAAAATTATCAATTCTTATTTGTGAAATGATGAACTCACTGATGTTGCTTATAAGAAAGATGTCACTGGTGATGATGATAATGATGGCAGTGTTATTCTCACATCTTATAAAATTTATGAAGTTTCAATAGAAATGTTCCAGTTTAATAAAGGAACAATAGCTGAAGGTATTTAATGAAAAAAATTCAGAACAGTCTTACAGTTATTTGGAGAGCTTTTGTAGAAGAAGGGTTTATATACATACATACATACATATGTGTGTATATATGTATAACTACATACCTACATATATATACACATACACATTCTACATGGTATTCTCACAGAGAGATTCAGCTATTCAGAGGTCTGCTACAACACTAGTGAGTTTCACGTTAATGACCCAGGGGGCCACATGAAACTGAGTGATCTCTTGGAAGAGCTTTTGTACAGAGATATGATATAGAAACTAAACTCTTGGACAAAAACAAATCCAGTTGTAAAGACCCTTCTAAACTCACTCCACAATTCTTTCAGGGTATGTATTACAGAGTCACTTTATCCATATGGCTATTTTCTCTTCCAAAGCAAAATCTATTTTTAGCTGATTCCAATCCCCTATAGGCAACTGGATCTATGGATTGGGGTTACGTTTCTGTTGCTTAGACTACATGCTCAGTTCTACTTTTCTAGCTTGCTCATCATTTTCCTTTTCCCTTTTGGAGGGGATAAAATATTCTATTCTTGGTCTCAAGCCCAAAAGGAATTTGGGGAGAACATTTTTAGAAAATTGCATCAAATCTTTTCTCTGTTTGGCAAGGATACAAAAGGCAGGATTACCTATCCTTTTTAATGCAACTGCAAACAGATGACTTTTGGGGTTGCGGGTGGTGGGGCGGGGGGTTCTGCGAGAAGCTGGAACACAAAACTGGCTGCTGTTTAAAAATGGAAACGCAAAACTTGCAGAGCTGTCTCTGAGGCAGAATCTCCTGGGCAATTTCAAAAGAGAATAATGAAGACATAGCAATTAAAAAACGCTTTTCTGCAAACTGTCATTACTGTTTAAAGTTACATAACCATTTCTACGGCAGCGGAGGTTCACACAGCAGTCACAGCCAGAGTCATCTCCCAGTGACCTGTGTCCAACAAAGAGGCCCATTGCTGACCTCCAAGATTGGCGCCTGAATCCTGCCGGCTTCAATGGGAGTCATAAATAATTTGGAGGGGGATTTGGCCTGTGGAACCAGTGTTTGAAAGATATATGGCTGCCGGCTGGGGTAGAATATTCTGTACCCATAGTTCCCAAAGACACACACACACACACACACACACACACACACACAATAGATAAAAGAACACCTCTATCACCAAGCATGTAAATTTTGCCTTGCAATGGTTATGAGTTATTTTTCATACCATCTCACCCACACCGAACATATGGAATAATTTCCTGCTAACATTGTTAACTTTTGTTTTTCTTATCTTGTTAGGCTTTACAGAGGGATTTCTTATTCTTCCACCTGAAGGTGGGAACACTCATGCTTGCTCTATTACCTCAGTCATTACTCCCACCTCGCCTAGTATACACATCTAAGACATTTTTCTTTGTCTTTTATAAAGTTTTTGGGTGTTTAGATCTTATTTCTCCCTTTCCCATCACACACTGCGGTGTGCTCTTTTTTGTTGCCTTCGTTTTCTCTACATAGTCTCTCTAGACACTGTCCCCAGTTCATTGCTTTCCTTAAAGTCTGCTTTCCCCGATCTCTGTGCCTGCGTCATGGTGGAATTCTGGGTGGCTTCCTTGTCCTCAAATTCAGACCTTCCCAGACAGCCCAGTTCAAGTTTGTTTTCCTGTTTTCTTTGTTAGGCTTAATTACTGATTTAACTTCTTGTTTCACACCTTTTCACCACCATGAAAGAGCAGATTTGGGAGAAAGAGGCCTGTAGGTCCACTACAGCCCAGTGGAGGCTTCTCACCAGTTCCCTCCCTCATTCCAGTGGAGAAGAAAGTTCCTATTTAGGCTTTAGGGATGGTGCAATTACAAAGTTAGGAGACCTGTACGAAGACCCACAATTAAAATAACAAAATACGAACTCAAATATAGGAATTCAGGCTGAGTTCTAAAGTACTAGAGGGTCTAACTTAAATTGCTAACAAGGAAAGAAAAAAATCACAAGCAGTACTTAATCCATAATCTGACTCCTATAAACTGCAAGTTTGTGTCTTACGCCAATTCATATGTTGAACTCTAATCTCCAATAGGATGCCACTTAGAGGGATCTAAAGGAGGTGACTGAGGATCGGATGTGGGTATAAGAGGCACTCTCATGATGAGCTTGTAAAAAGTGATAGAAGAAGAGATAGAAAGGCTGCCCCACACCATTCATACATCCCCCATGAATGCACTCCAAGGAAAGACCACAGAAGCACACACAAGAATGTGGCTGTTGGCTGTCTACAAGCCTATAAGCTGATCCTCACCAGATACCATCCCTGGTAGCACCATGATCTTAGACTTGTCAATCCCTAGAACTGTAAACAACTGCCTTCTGTGTGAGCACGTCTACAGTATTTGTTAGACCAGCCCAAGCACACTCAGATCCTGGCATGATTAAATGTGCAATCAATGCTAGATTTCTCTCATATATCACCTATCAGATCACAAGCCATTACCAGAGCCAAACTTGAGGCAATCTTGGGTAAGTCCTCGTAACTGATATGTAAGTTTTAAGGGTAATGAATGCATAGGAAGAAATGTCCAGAAAGTGGATGCCAAATATATAGAGGCTCAGGCAACTTAGCTCTTTGCAGAAGATATCAACCTAATTATCATCTTCCTTTGTGACTGAAAGTCATCTTCATTTGTTTCCTGTCCAAATCCCTAGAAGAGACAGGATGGCATGCCTTATGTAAGTTCAAATCTCAGAAGGGAAGAATGGCATAGAGCAGAGATCTGTGAGTTCATCAACTGCTCTGATTGTAACGACAGTAGGGATCCTTGTTTAGCACAGGCAGAGATTCTGAGATGCAGAAACACACACAGGGCTCCATGTATGGTTGAGCTGTTGATATTTAAGGGCATTCAAGCATCAGAATACTTTTCAGGTAAACTGCACATTGCATCTTTGTGTCCCACCAATGATACTGCAGATATTACTTCCTGAAGCAGGAATGTGACTCAGCTAACCATGCTATGTATGGCTGGGTTATATTTAATATTGACAAAGAACCCTCAATTGGTAGAGAAGCCTGAAGCTTCCCTGTTAGACACAAGTGATGTTGCAATTGAAAGTTCCTGATAGGAACTCTTCACTCCTTCCTCTTTTCAACAAGTAGTGCATAGGAAATTGTTGTAAGCAATGTAGCAATAGAGATGTTTAAGATATTTAATATCTATTTTTCTAAACTCTAATAAAACAGGGAAGGGAGATAATTGGATTGGAGATTCAAAACCAAAGGACAAATTTAAGAGAGAGAGAGAGAGAGAGAGAGAGAGAGAGAGAGAGAGGCAGGCTTTGGTTGATGATTAAAACATTCCAGTAGTATTGTTCCTGGTACACTGTGTTTAACAAATCGAATAAGAATTTGGAAAAGTCAATGATTTCTTGTGAAAACACAAGAAAATAAAGGTGCAGATAATAATTATGAGAAACTCTATGATGGAAGGTGGTTTGGGACGCCACACCAGAGTGAGGAGCTTGCGCAAACACAGTTCAGTATTGAATAACTTGGACAGTGTTCAAGGCAAAGACCGTGACTCAGATTTGCTCTATGTTATCCTATATTGTGTATCCTAATTACCTGGTGTAGTGGTATTTTGGGTAATTATTTTTGTTCTCTTTTCTGATTTACCATATTAGTTACTAAATGCATAATCTCCTATAGTGCCAAAAGAAAGAGGAGGAAAAAATGAAATAAGAAAGAGGAGGATAGAATAAGAGGCTCTACATTGGCTGAGTATAGATATTTTTGTTCATTCTATCTTGTCCTTGCACCTAAATGTAGTTTCCTGTAGAGGTCTCTGAGTTTTCAGGGAGTCCCAGCTGTTGTCTTGTACTTGCAAAGTTCTACCTGTCAAATTCTGTCCATTTCTGAAATGCACAAGGTGGATAGAACAAGGACTATACCTTTTTTTTCAAAAAGGTAAGCCTGATTTTCTTATTTATGAAAGCCCAGGGATTTCAGACTGGCAGATAAAGGACTTTATGGCTCACACAGCCATGCTGAACTCCAGTGTAATGAAGGCATGCAGGTCAATTACCCATCTGTTTGTGTTTCTATTGCCGTGAATTACAGTATCCATCGCTGACAGCTCATTGGAGTGGAATGAAAATAAGATGATAATTCACCCAGTGAAACTGTGCAGAAAGGGCAAAAAGGCTATGATCTCACTCAGGAGTTGAGCCCTGTCTTCGTGATGGGTCATTTACACTCTGGGAAATGAAGAAAGGCAGTTACCTAGAGGAGAAAACGGTAGGTTCTGACTTCCTGTATGTAAGAATTAGGACATGTCTCCTCCCAGTAAGAGTTGTCTGTGTACCTATTACCTCCTATTCTGCAGGATCTCGAGGCATGGACAGTGACTTAGGTGAAGAATATAGGTAGATTGGATTCAAGATGATAACTCTAAAATGTCTTTAGCTATCAGAAGTTTACAAAAATTAGACCAGTTTCCTTAGGGATACACAAGCAGCATTTGAAAGCAGACATAGCACCCTTTATCTTATGTCAGGTCCAAATGAAATGTGGTAGATTGTATTATCCTTTACTCATATCTAGTGCGCTCCACACCAAAAGGCTCTCTCTTTAAGGTTATAATACCTACGACCTCTGGACCCAGGCAGGTTCATGTGCCATGTGTTGCCACGGAAATGAGTGTAAGTGGTAAGTCATTTCCAAAATAAAACTTTAAGAACCAACACAGGAGCTTATCAACTTACTTTGCACAAGATTAACAGTACCCAGTCAGTCCACCAGAGAAAGAGAATCATCATAGACTATGACTATCATGCAGAATATGAATCAAGCATTCAACTTTGCAAACCATTGATACAGGAATTGCTTGTTAGCTTCAAATGAACTAGCCAACTCTGACAGATACAGATTTGGCAAGTTTTGAACAATGGACTAAGCTGATCTGCAGCTATATTTGTAAATAAAGTTTCCTGAACAGAGTCATACACAAGGAAGAGTAGAGTGGTGGTTTTAACACACACCATGTGGCCCACAAAGACGAAAACAGTTACCATCTGGCCCTCTAAAGAGCAAGTTTGCCAACCACTGTATCAAATGGCCATTAAGATTTGTTCCAACTTTTATTTTCTACATGGTTGGATACTGTCATACTCCTCCTTCTGTTATTAAGCCAAGATGGCTTTGACATGTAGTATATCTTGGACAGTCTTCTAAGATGTAAAACAAAGGGCAAGGAACTAGAAATACTGTCCTTGCTCTTGTGGAACTTCAGTGAGGTAGACAGGGGAAAATGTATAAATACAAAATTGAAGGTTAGAGATGTAGCTCAATCAATAGGGTGCATCCTGATCAAGTGTAAGAACATGAGATGGTTCATCAGTGCCACCACCAAAATAATTAATAATAACAAGGACAACAATAACAAAGTAAAGATAATTTATATGAACAAAAGGATTGGCAATAGGCAGGCATCCAAATGACAATTTCAACTTGGAAAAAAACCCTACAGTCTAAACTATAAAATCACCAAAGAACAAGAGGATAACAGGATTTTCTATTCAATTTTGCAAGATCTCGACAGGAATGTACTCTTCAATCCTTAAGAACAGGTCAATATACACTTCTCAACAGAATTCATGATTAAAAAAACAAACTATTCAATCTTTGGATTATTGGATGTCTCTAAATTCCTCATTTACCCATCCATCTGCTTCTTTCTACAAACTGCAAGTTCTTTCACTTTGTTCAGCCTCTGCTCTCCAAGAGCATTGTGCTGTCTCCTCTCCAGACTTTGCTCTCAGACTTTCTCAATCACACAATTTTGGACAAATCCAGGAGACATCTCTGGCCATTGCTTTCTTTATCAAAAGTTCCTTTTTGAGATATGACAAAGTAAACAGGACTCAAGAAACAAAGGACCTCTACTCAATTTGTTGTATCATTTCTAAAGGTACGCCATGTTCTTGACTACATATATGCAGTGTGTGTGTGTGTGTGTGTGTATGCACATCTGAGGGATGCTAGGAGGATGGCACAGAATCAGAGGGAAACAGGAGAAAATATACTACAGAGAGGCCTACCAGCTTCACTGGACTTTGATAAAAACGAACTAAGCAAGTCAATGGCAGCGATGGGAGGGAGGGAAGGAAAGGGATAGAGGGAACAGCTTACACTAAGCAAAAGGAAAGAAATGTACATATCACCTGATGTGGAAGAAATAGTTGTATTGTCAAAGCTCATAGAATTCACAAACATTATAGACCATGATAATGACAATTTGCCATATGCAGGTTAAAATGTGTTTGTGACTTTAGCTAAGTATCACTATCCCACAATACTGTGAAATTTGTGAAATTTATGTAATCACTTAATCTCAATAAAAATTACTTAGAAAGAAGTTCCTTTTTAGGGCTGCTGAAAAGTTAAATAAGGTCTTTTATACCTTGGTGCTGCTGGTGGTGGTTACATGACTAAATATATTCATGGAATTCTTAGAATAACTGAATGAATCAGCTCAAAAGAGTAATTTGGCTGTATGTATATTATGCATGCATGAACCTAAAAACAATAAAAATGTATAACAAACATGAGGCTATGGTATGTAGGTTAACTGCTATATTCAATTGGTGTCATTTCTTGTCCGGGCCCTGTTTTCTGTTGTTTTCTCTGGAGGCTATTGAAAGTCTCATATACCTGCTCTGCTGGTAGCCTCAAACACCTAACATTTATCTCAAATTCTAATAGAAGCACTTACTGCATTGTATTATATGTTCATATATTCATATTCTTCCTAGCCTGACAGATGCTTGAATGCAGGAGGCATTGATCTCCCATTCCCTTGTCATCTAGCACATTAGTAGGTACCAAGAAAATGTGTTTAAATGAAGGTACATGCAGGTAGAATGTGTTTCCAAAAGGATTGCAGTTCTATATTCTATGATTAGCATGCCCTGCCTCTTTACCTCCAGCCCTGACAAGCAGAAACTGCATTTTAATTCCCAATATTATAACTTGAAACCTGAATCCATTTTAACTTAATGTCAGCAGTTGCAAATCAACTACTAGGAAAGCTCTGAATAAAACAAAGAAAAACTATAGACCCCCCCCCCCAAACCAAAGACTTGATCATTAATTCTTTCATATAATTTGTTTGGGAAACATGATTATAAGTTAAGATTTTGCAATAATTATGTGTTATTTCTCTCTATTATTTCCAGTTGACAAGCCCAGATATAGATCATAAGAGGAATATGAAAATAAAACTGTTCAATTCAGCTGGGCAAGGTGTTATATACCCATAATATCAGCACTGGGAACAAAATGAAAGGAAGATCATGAGTTCAAACCCAGTGTAGGCTACCTATAAAGTTTCAGTAAGAGTAATAAAAGGAATCTCTTTGCTTTTGTAAGAGAGGATTTTGGTAAATTTATTGTGCATAGGATCAAAACTGACTGGTATGTCATAGTCAATCATTTAGCAAAGTGTTGACCCCAGAATCACGTATCTATGGATGTGCCCAGGCTTAAACAAATTCAGCAAGCTGTGAGAATTTAATCCATATCCAGATTCCTAACACACTCTAGCATAGTTAAGGCACTGAGAAGTCCCCAGTAAATAAATGTGGGTCTGCTATTTAATCCAGTATTTCTTTTGCTACATTACTATGTAGAGATACATAAGCTCAGAAGCCTAGTGGTTCATAGCTAGAAAGGTTTATTTCTAGTTCATGTTTCCCACAGGAAACATACTTTGGCTTTGTTACACATGTTCCCTTTATTTCAGATTGAGGCAAAAGGGGTAGTCTTTATTAGAAATATGTTCTTTTTGTGAAAAGTTAAACGAGGCACTGTCTCAATGTTTGCATGGATGTATCAATCATATACCATGCCTTGTCATATCCCATTGGCCGAAGCTAATCTCACAGCCAGGTGCAATGTCACCTGGACAGGCAATGTACTCTTCCTGTCAAAATGGAAATACACTTGATGACACATAATCTTGCGTGAGGAAGGACAAAATATTGCGGTCATGAAACTGATTGCTAAAAATAGAAGGATTTATTTGTTACAAATCATTTTAAACTTTAGCTACCATGTGATTAAGCAATTTAGGTCACACACTTACGTATGTGTATGTGTGTGGTGTGTGTGTGTGTGTGTGTGTGTGTGTGTTGACCAACTGTAGACTGACAGTCAGAGAAAAGCTTGTTCATAAATGTTCACATCAGCATGGCTCACAATAATCAGAAGGTGGAGCTCACCTAAATGTCCATCAACAGATGAACAAGAGATAAAACAAAATGTGCAATATGTGCACAATGCAGTATTCAGACATAAAAAATTAAGCACTGATAAAGGCTACAAGATGGACAGATGTTGAAAGTATGAGCTGCAAGAAGGGAGAGGGAAGAAAGTCACATGTTGTATGAGTCCATGAACCTGAAATACGTGAAACGGAAATGGATAGAATCAGAAAGCAGCTCCACAGCCTGTGGAGTAGGTGCACAAAGACTGCTTCCTGGACAAAAAAAATATATTTGGATAATGGAAAAGTTCTGGAACATGAGGCTAGCTGCCCAATGTTGTAAATGCATTTAATGTCACAGAGCTACACATCCAAAAGTGGTTAAAACCTTAAATTTTATGTTGCGCATATCTTATCACAGTAAAACATATAAGATTCAGAGCCAAGAGTCAGTTCAAACTAATTTGTCACTAAATATTTATTAAACACCTACTATGAGGCAGACACTACAAGAAAGAAAAAATAAATAAAAGACGAATGAAAAGCTTACGGTTTTTCCTTTCAGAGACCTGTTACAATTTAGTGGTAGTTATTTACAAATAAGACAGGTTGGAATATAATAAAGTTTCATATAAAATGCTGTGTTGGCAGTGCAAGAGAAGAACTTAATTCTAAGATGAATTCTGAGGGAAAAACAAGGGTTATGCCAACATTTTTGAAAATAAGTGCCAAACCAATAGGAAGTCAATAAACTACTTATCTTGGGTACTTATTTAGGTTTTGGCTATCTTGATGCCTGATCTCTGGATAAGCAGTGATATTGACAAGGGATCTAAAGGGACATGGTTCTGAAATACACCAAATTAACACATCTACCATGTATCTGTCAGGATTTCCAGGCTGCATGCTTGGCCACCTGTATACGTAAATGGGAAAACCTCACATGGCCACATAATTGCCTGATGTTTCTTCTCTTAGCTTCTGCTTACTCTGAGTGTGTGCACTTGTTCAAATCTTCTGCCTCCTAATTCTCCAAGCCTGAGACAATTGCATTCCAGATTCTGGGTTTCTTCAGGACAGAGGTGATACTCTTTATAGTCCTGGAGAGTCCTAAGTTGTGATGAGCCTCCATTGGGGAGGGGAGGAAATCTTTCCTGGTTACACATCATTTGAGAGTATAAGAATAGCTACAGATGTCAGTCATATCTAACGCAGGCTGCCAAGTGATGTTAGAACGATTATAGACTCTCAGATAAAGAACATATGCTATGAAGGTTGCTGATGCTGCAACATAGAAAGATATTTTAAAATACTCAATAAAAACTGTTGGTTCTCAGCCTGGCAACAGTGCCTTATGCTTGTAATCCTAGCTACTCAGGAAGCTGAGATAAGAGGATTGCAGTTCAAAGCCAGCCCAGGCAGAAAAGTCTGTGAAACTCTTATCTCCAATAAACCACCAGAAAACTGGAAGTGTTACTGTGGCTCAAAATGATGGAGTACTAGCCTTGAACAAAAAAACTCAGGAACTAGTGCCCAAGCCCTGAGTGAAAGCCCCACAATTGACAAAAAAATAAAACTAAAACTGTAGTTCTTACTAGAATAAGAACTGTTCTTAGGAAACAGATAAGAAGTTTAAGAGCACTGGTATTGAGCAGGTCTGGATTCAAATTCCTACTTGAACCTCAAGATGATAATTTACTTCTGTAAACCTCTATGTTCAAGTCTAGTAAGGTTTACATGAGTTATTGATATAATGCAAAGAAATATTGACTCAATGCATCATAATAGTGGATAGATACCATGCACAATTGCTACCTCATCAGTCACCCTGGGTTGTATGTGCATGTTTTCCAAAAACAAGTGTCTGTGAGGCATATGTATTCTCAGCCCCATTCTACAGATTGAAATACTTAGAGGCCAGGAGCCAGTAGTTCATACTTGTAATTCTAGTTACTCACGTGGAAAAGTCTGTGCAATACCACCTCCAAATTCAACGGCAAAAACAAGGTGAGAGGCATAACTCAAGTAGTAGAGAACAGTAGAACAAGGAAGCTGAGCAAGCACTAGGCCCTGAGTTTAAACTCCAGCACTATTCCAAGAATAAAACTAATAAAATTCTTAGGGAAATGTGGTGATGTAATCAACTAGTTAAAGAGCTAATGGAAACACCTGAAATAGGGTAGATTCAAGGGACAACTGAAGTAATATAATTCCTTAGAAAGGCAAAGTCAACGTTCAGCAAACAAAAAACACCAGAAAGCAAGGACTCAAAAGGGATGGGGTGAAGTCAAGGGGAAAGAGGTAGATGAATGAAACGGAGCACAGAGGGAGAAATGCAATCAAGAATCCAGTATATATCCTAAAAAATTAAGAAGAGTGAAGGAAGGGGTGGGTAGGGAAGGGGTGGGTGAGGATGTTAGAAGGGATGATATTAATCAAGCTATATTGTATTCATAAACTGCTTTGTTAAATGGCAACTCCTTTATAACAACTGCCTAAAGATAATTTCTTCAATTTTAAAAAGAATCCTGCTTTTGGTTGAAGGATATAGCTTCATGTCAGAATGCTTGCTTAGCATGGACAAGGCCCTGGCTTTGGTCCTGAGCATGGCAAATACTAGTTTTATTATTATTATTAATTAAAATCATAATAACCAAAGTTTTGGTTTTAAATATTAGCAAATCATAATTCCATTACTAGTAGTATAGCCAGTTATACAGAGAAAAGTTATTTTACTTTTTAGGGACTCAGTCTGATCTTGTGTAAATTTTAATCGTTAGACTGAGCTCATTTGGGTGGTGTGAAGTTAAATGAAATGTTAGGGTCTGCCCGTAGGAGTCTCCCCCAAATTTCCATATTGGAATTCTCCACTTAATGTGATGGTACTCAGAGCTGGGGCTTTGTGAAGCGATGGAGCGATGAGAACTCCACCACTATGAAATGAGCCAACGCATGCATCAATGGAGAGGGCTCCATTGTCCAATCCACCATATGAGGACAAAGCAAGAAGATGCCATCTGGGAGGCACAGATCTTCATTACGCATGAAACTTGCTCATATGCTGGTATTGCCCTTCCACTATGAGAAGGAAGTTGCTGGGTGGAAGTGGGAAATCCAATGTCTTGTGGCAGCACTATTCTTTTCTTTTACAGACTTCATGAGAGCCCCGGGAAAGCAGGTCCCAGGATCCTTACCTATGCCTCCCAGGCCACTGCTAAATGGACAAGAGAGTTCATGCTCAGGAGCCACTCACTGTCTATAACCCTGCGTTAGTTCTTTGTGAGGACTTATCCCAAAGCTGCTGATGAGAGCAGGCTCTGGCAGCATTTACTTGTTTAGTGCTTCACCCTGGGATGACAAAGCCATGTGGGAGAAGGCAGCTTTATGGTTAAGAAACCTATCCATGTGGTGCCTCTGGCTTGCTTCCAGTGTCCCCATGTATGCAGTCTGTCCTGATAACTCTGAATGTTCTGCAAGGAGGAAAGGAACTTCGAAGCCACTGGAACTAGGAACTGAAATTGCTGGGATAGTGAGATAGAGATGTGGTTACCTTTCAGAGCCTTAATTTTCTTTTTCACTTCTGTAATAGTGAGCCTGATTAGTAACTTGTAATTGATGGTGTGAAATTACGAGGGCGATGGATATGAACTCAATGCTCCATATGTACGTTTTTGTTACTTAGTAAAGTTTTAGCTAGGATTTATTTTTAGCATAACAGAGTGAAGGTAGGAAGAAATAGAAAAAGTTAAACATTTTCTGTTTCTTGTATAATAACAGGGTGGTAATGCCCTTATGTCAAAGGGAGTTCTGTATATGTGCAAATGTGCATGCAGGGAACCATTTCAAAAAGTTTCTGATGACCTAGTAGAATTCCATCAATTTGAGATGGAGACATAGACATCACTGACAGAGAATATGGCTGAGTGAAGAGAGAAGGGTCAGAGGAAAAAGAGGATGGATTTGGGACCATAAAGATATGGTGGCTCATGCTTACAATCCCAGCTACATTCAAGGCCATTCTGGGAAAAATATTGAAACTCTATCTGAAAAATAAACTAAAGCAGATCTGTGGTTCAGGTGGTAGAGCAACTACCTAGAAAATATAACTCTGTGGGTTCAAGCTCTAGCCTTGCCCCAAAGAAAAGACGTAGTTGGGGGGAAAAATCTATACCATGGCAAACATCCATCGCTATCATCACCTCTGACCTTCATCTGACAGATCAGTGTTCCTAACATATACTTTCAGGAAACATCCAACCACATTGCTCCAAAAGTCTTCAACTCTGAGTCTGGGAAGAATAACTGAAAGGTGAATTCTTAAAATCCGGGTGGTTGGAGAGGAAGTAAAATAAGAGAAAAATGCAGGAAGGAGTAACAAGTTTGACAAGAAATGTACCTATTACCTTACTTATGTAACTGTAATACCCCTCTACATCACCTTAATAAAAAGATGAACCAAAAAGAAATGGCAAGGCTAAATTAAAAGTGTAATAAATATGTTCTACACAGGAAAAATAATCCAGGACCTGAAGGATCCATTGAAAGGTTTTAGGCAAGAGTCAGACCGATTTGACTAAACTTTAGAAAGATAAATACAAAATGATGGATTAATGTACATTGAAGACAGACCTACTGAGAATAATAATAGTCACTTGGTTGATCCCCAAAGAAACAATAATCAAACTGAGATTTATCTTTTAAGTGGCCCAAGAATGCTTTTTATACTTATGTGTTTAGTTTAACTCTATATACTGTGATTTTCCACCGTGACTAACACAGTGGTTGTTATGGATATTTTATGCACCACAAATAATTGCTAAACATTTTATGGATTGATTTACAGAGTTCCAACCAGGTAAGGAACACTGCATTTGCTAAGCACCCAGTTTTTTAACAGGTACTTGATATCAGCCAAGCATATATGTAATTGAGGATACAAAGACGAATAAAACACAGGTTTTGCAAACAATGCATTGATAAAGATAGCAAAAAGAAAAAAAAAGACTGAATCGTTTGAAGGCTTATGTGAACTAGGTATAATTCTTTTAAGTATCAACAACCACAGGAAGTAGTTGAGGGAGAGAAGCTCTGGGATCATTCCCTGAGCAAAGAGTAGAGCTGATACCTTAGCTGAAGACTTTTGAAGTTCGGGGTCACTTTTTAAAAAACGACTCTTCTATGTTGGATCTCTTTGTAGTAGAAGAAAATGATCAACGCTATAAATGTGGAAGCTAAGAAAAGCCAAAGAAGTCAGGCAGCTTCTCTGAAGTTGGAGGACTCGATTGTGCCACGTCCGTCTGGATTGTGTGGCATCCAACACAGTAGAAAAGATGTATCGCTCTTGAAGAATGCTGTCCATGCAAGGCAGTAAAGTGTCCGGTGTCCTAGGATCCTCAGGAGATGTCATTAGGTTGAAATGATTTCAGTATGATATAGGATAAAATTTGTAAGAGTTTTGAGAGGGAAAAAATAGACTACTATGGACTGGTTGGTCTGTTCATTTGTCTTTTAAATTAGTTTAAGCAATAAATGTTTGCTGAGGAATGTCTATAAGCCAGGTTCTATGTAATGTGCTAGAGAGAGAGGCACTGCGGAACCCGGGCGGGCGGGGTCATAGTAGTGATGGGATGATGCCACCATGGTGTGACAAATTCCAGGGAAGAAGATGGACAAGGATACTGAGGCTGGAAGAAGGGGACAGAGACATGCTTAAAGTTAGGAATTGGGGAAAGGATGTGCAAAGGTACAAATAGAAAATTACTTACCTTTCAAAATGGGATGCTTATAGGAAAATATAAAGAAACTCCACAGAGCTGATGGAGTACAGAGGTGGGTTAGGGGCTGGGGTTGTGGAATAAGACAATATAAAGTGTAAACCAGAGGTTCACACCTGAAATTGTAACTATTTGGGAGGCTGTGATCAGGAGGTTTGCAGTTCAAAGCTAGAGCAGACATACACCTTCTCAAACAACCGTTAATCACAGTGACACATGCCTATCAGGCTACCTACAAGGGAGGCCAAGGTTTACAAGATCATGCTTTAGGCCAGTCCAGGCAGAAAAGTCTGTGTCTCCACCTCAATGGAAGAGTCAAACACCTGTCATTCCAGCTAATAAGACCCTATCTCAAAAGTAACCAGTGCAAAAGAAAAGCTAGAGATATGGCTCAGTATGAAGTTTCTGCCTAGCAAACACAAAGCCCTAAGTTGAAACCTCAGAACTGCCCCAAAACAAACAAATGATAGGCCAGGTTCAAGGTTACAACTAGCCCTTGGTGCTAAGTCATGTCTAAACGTTATTCCAAAATCTCTAGGAAATCTCTGAAGGGTTTAATGTGAAGGGTGTTTTAGTGTTTGTTAGTTTTGTTTGCTGTGCAAGTATTAGGTCTTGAATTCAGGGCCTTGGGCTCTCAGTTGGCATTATACACTTGTTGATGGTGCTCTAGTACTTGAGCCATACTTCTAGTTCTGGCTTTGGGCTGGTTAATTGAAAATAAGAGTTTCTCAGATTTGCCTACCCAGACTGGCTTTAAACTGCTCTCCTCAATCTCAACCTTGGGAATACCTAGGAAAATAAATAGAGAGAGTCCCCAGAGCGTGGCTTAAATAAAGAACTTTGTAGAGAAAAAAAAACCGTGCTTTATTTGGCCTTAAGATACCACAGTGGCTGCTATGATAGAATGGATCGGCAGGTGTAAGATCAGAAACAAGAAGGCTGGCTTGGAAAATACCTAATCAATTCAAACAGTGGTGAAATGGTAAACTGAAGAGTAGATGTAAGACAAGGGGTGGAGAGTGAATGATTCGAATGAGAGAACATCCCTGTTGAGTACTGAAAGATTGACCAAACTCAGTAAAAGAGAGAAAGGCTATCAGTTAAACTATGAAGAGAATCTAGCTGGAAACTGATGTAAATATTCTGGCCTGGAAAAAACAACTGGGATTTCAAGTGGAGACACAGGAAATCAACAAGCAGAGATCAAACAGGAAGAAAACGCAAAGAAAAGAGACAAGAAGGGAGGTAAAGAAGAAGATGGTTGACTTGGGAGCAAGAAATAAAACAAATGAGAAGATGAAGGGGAGGCTCTGAAAACATCCATTTAGTAATTCTTGTCTGGACATCCACTAAAGAAGATTCTTTTGAGGCCTCTCTTTGACCCACTGAGATAGCCTTCCATCTTATAAACAAGTTCACCCTCTTCTTACCTATTTTCTCCTTTATTAATCGAATGAACTAATTATTTTCCTCCTTTTACACAGAGAAAAATAGCACATGGCATTAAATCTAAGATGACTATTGCAAATATGCCATTGCTTTAAGTATACTAAGAAAAGAATACCTTAGCAAATAAACTGACACACCATCAATTACAAAAAGTATGCCAGCTTCACAGATACCGACACCTTAAAAACCCACACAACTTGAATCTTGTGAAAAGTAATCAGGAAGTTCAACAAATTAGTGGATCTTTGACTAATACTCATCCACGATCCCATCTTCCCACTTTTCCCTCAGTTCACAGAGATTGGGTGCTTCTACTTCAGGCAAAGGAATAAGCTATACACAAAATTGGCTCCAGTCTATCCAACTGGGATCCCCAAATTTCCTCTTCCTTGAAGCATTATTTTCCCCCTCATTACACAACAACTTCCATAGTCAAAACTTTAGTTGTTTCTAAATCTGAAAAGAAGAAGAAAAAAATCACTTGACTCACATCGTTGTGGGCTATTACATCACCAACCGTGACACACCTCTGCACAAATTCCCCTTGAAGTCATCCTAGTCAGATTCTCACCGTCCCTGAAGTATCTTTTCAGTGTGCACTGAAGTATCTTTTTTTTTTTTTAAATTTAATTTTTTTTTTGGGGTCCGGTCGTGGGGCCTGAACTCTGGGCCTGGGCGCTGTCCCTCAGCTCTTCAGCTGAAGGCTAGCGCTCTACCACTTGAGCCACATGCACTGAAGTATCTTTTATCAAAGTCACCCAGTGTTTTGTTTTTTGTTTTTTTTTTTTTCCCCATGGCCTGCAATCCAATGCTTTGTTCTCGGTCCTCATCTTAACCCTTCTACAAACAGCATTGAATCCAGTTCACTAGCACCTCTGATTTACCAAAAACAAAACAAAACATATAATAATAACATCTTCTTTCGTTGGCTCTCTTTCCTCCCTGGGCTACTCCTCAACTCCGCTTCTTTTTCTTCAGCATACTCAGTTTAATCTTAACTTTTCTACTTAAACTATAAAACCTAAAAATTAAAAACTATACCACTTAAACTTAAAACGTAAAACCTGTGTTTTTAAATTGTCCTCTATACACTCTATTTTTTCTATCTATTCTCTGTCTTATTTCACACCATTGCATAGTATTCTCTGTAGTAGTTGGTGTTCCCAGTTCTCTCCTCTGATCTTCTAAATGTCCACTCTAATCAACATTGGAGTATTTGCTAGACATCCCATGTTAGAGTCCACTTTTCATGTTCCATCAAAATCAGTCCCTCCAATAGTCTTGCCAGGTCAGTAAGCAGTAATTCTCCTATTGCAAGTGCTTATTGACAAAACCTTGAGATCACCCCTGCCTTCTCTCCTTCTTTCAAAAGCATTTTCCAATCCATTACCAAATTATGGCAGCACCATTTTAAAATACATGTGCATATTTAATCGTGTCTCACCACCTTAGTTACAACTACACCACCTTTGTTACAACTACCATGGTCAAACACAGTTTTCCTCCCACCTTGTAAGCACAATCACCTCCTAGCTGGGCACCTTCCCAGAATTGTCCCTAGCAGTCTTCTCTATTCAATGATCAGCCACAGTGATCTATTAACAATGGAAGTCAGATGAGGTTTATCCTCTGCTTAAATTTGCAATTTTTTTCGTGTCATTCTAGAATCAAATCCAATCTACAGTCTGTTCCATGGTCTACACATTTCCATATGACCTGTTCCCTGTTTATCTCTCTGAGTGTAAAGAAAATACCTTTCTATGTTTACTTGTATACCTTCTGTCCTCTTACCCCTATAGGCTAATATAAGCTCCAAATTGATTTTGGGTAAGCTTATTTACCACTGTCTGTCCAGTTCTTAAAACAACATTTGACAAATAGTTGAAGCTCAACTAATAATGCTAGAGGGAATGAGTGAATGCATGTCTAGATCAGCCAGAGATTTCAGTAAAATATTCTCTCTGCATCTCTTCCCACATCAGTAAGCTACTGAGGCAGAGCTCAGCTCTCTGTGGATTCCACCAGATGGATACTAGATTGAATTACATGACAACGTCTGTAAAACAGACAATAGGCTTCTTGAAGAGGGAAGCGTAAACATAGGAAGTTATCATGCCATTTATTGTTATTACTACTAGTTTAGTGGTTGCTGCTATGACTACTAATGTCCTCTGATCATTCCCACACCTGTTTGTTCTCATTCATTTCTCATCTCATCTCTGTATTCCTCCATCCTTTCCCCGCTATTTCATTGTACCTTTGCCTTGTTTTAACAACCATTTCATGAAATACCACATGGTCATTAGAGTCCTATTTTTATGATCCTCTGTATACCCATATAAACTTCTGTGGAATCATTCCTTCCAGTCTAATCAAAGGAACAAGCACATGAATAAAGGTATGCAAAGCAATATAATTCTGAAAAAGAAGAGCCGTGTCCTCAAATGGTCCAAGTGAAAATCTCAACGCCACCTTTTTCTGTGAATAACCTCTCTCAGTCCTTATTACATCACCTATAAATTAAGTGTGCCACAATATATACATTATTCATAGAAGCCAGGTGAGAAATACAATCGATATCAGTTGGTAATAATTATAGATTAAAAATGGTATGCCCCAATTGGTATAGTCCCTGGCACGTGGAGTAGCACAGAATAAATGTCGTCTGCTATCTGTTAGTGCTGTCTCTTCTGACCACAGAGCAGGTACGCTGACCTCAAGCTGGGCTAGACTAGTACCTACTCCCACATGCCTCTATTTTTTTCATGATTTCTATTGGAGAAGAGTTCAAGATGAAGCATAATATTAAATGAGTGCTGAGTAGCTGCATAATACACATATAAAATTCAAACATAACAAATAAATTCTGTACAGTTCTATGAACTTTGCAAGTGAACATACTTCTGAGCTGCATTCCAGGTGAAGAAATATAAAATGACTTGACCCCTGATACGGATTTCATCATCCTTCAGTCATCCCTCAATTGTCTCCCCTCAAGTTAAGACTTCTCCAGACTTCTGATACAATTACGCGTTTTTATAATTTCAGAACCCGTACAAGAATAAAATCTTACAGAATATAGCCTTTTTGTGTTAAGTAACTTGCACATTTGGTGATCTGTCTGTGAGATTTTCCCATATTATTGCATGAAACATTACTTGATTACTTCTCATGACTGTATGGGAGTAAGAGAGAATTTGTCTATTTACCTGTTGATGGGTATTTTGCTGTTTTCCAGTTTGCATTATTTTGAATAGAGCTGCTACAGACATTCACATATTTTGGTGAACTTGCACACATTTATGTTGTCATATCTCTAGGAGTTTGAATTTCTGGGTCACAGGATGAAAGTATGTGCAATTTTTAGTACATACTGTCAAGAGATTGCCAAAATGTTTGTGAGTAATTTATGCTCCATAAGCAATACATGTAAGCTCCCTCTGCTTTACATTAATTCTTTAATTCTGTCAGGTTTTATTTTTCATTTGTCACCCTGCGATAATATTAAATTATGTTTTTCAGAATGTTTTCTGAAAACCAGAGAATTTGAACATCTTTTCAAGTCTTGGTGTCTTTGGAGGAGCCTTTTTTGTCTTGAACTTTTTCTTTTCTTACTAGACTGGCAGTCTTTTCTTACTAATTGTACAGGAGTTTTTAAAATATATATTGTATGCAACTATTTCTGTCACTAATTGTATAGATGTTCTTTATTTTGTATAAGAGTTTTGTCAGATATGTATATTACAAATATTATTTTTTCTGCTGTGTGGCTTGCATTTTCATTTTATTAATAGTATTGTGATAAAAAGAATTTCAGTTTCAATGTACTACCAGTTTCACTCCTTTTCTTCCTACGTAGTGTTTTTGGATTCACTGAATAAGTAGCAGCCTACTCAAACATCATAAGCTAGTCTTTTGGCTTGAATTTAAGAAACTTTTTTCTTTTCTTCAGTTATCTTTTTTTTGTCCTCTATGCTTTCTCCTCCTGGATAGAAAGAATAAATGACTTCTTTTCTGAATTCACATAATGTTACATATTACTTCCATTACCCTTATTATGTTATCCATTACCTTGAAACACAGAAGTTTGCCTGACCATTCTCTCTTCAACAGCCCCATTTCTCAGTCACTCCATTTTTTGAATTCCTAGTGGTCTTTTTACTGCATCCTGGTCATAATGCCACATAAGTATGTCTAGAATTGGTCCATTTCTTTCCATGCCATCTGCCGCTTTCATGTTCTAAATCCATGATACTTCATATTGAGAACTCAATAGTCCCCCTAACCATTGCCAACCTCTAATCTATACCTTTCCACATAATTGCCCACATAGAGCCAGGGTGATCTCCCATTTTCTTCATGCTTTTTGCCCTTTAAAAGCCCTTCCACGCTCTCCACGGCTTCCAAATTAAGGTCTAGTTCATTAGCATGCTGCAGAAGCCATTTTAGACTAGACAGATTATCTTGTCTTTCTCATCACTGATGGCTCTGTTTTGATCTCATAAAAGTTTTTAATTTCCTCGACAACCTTTTCACAAAGACTCCTTTTTTTTCCATCTCTGAATCTATGCCCTTGCCCTCACGCTCATCCTCAGGACTCATCCTGTGTATATCTGTTTTGCAAGGAAACTTTACTGACTACACAGAAGTACAGGGCCTCATGTAATCTGGTATCCTGCAACTCCCATAATTTTATCTGTTAACATTCAATACAAATATTATTTGCTTGAACCTTGTCTTCTTTGATAGAACACGTTACTTCTGGGGCAGAAACGACGTTGGTCGTGATCATTTTGTTTATCATCTGTTTGCTAAATTGAGTTCTATGAAAATATGTGAGATAGGTGCTTGTGTGTGTGTGTTTGTGTGCAAGTGCACATGTGTGTGTGTGTGTGCATGTGTGATGACTAGAACTGATCAATGCTCTTATTTCCAGGGTTCCACACAAGACCAAGCTTGGCTCATTGTATCCATATTAATGAAACTAATGATGTGTTTGGCAAGACACGTTGTATTTTTAGACAAGAACTTTGTACTCCAAGGCAGACTCTCTTTGTAGGACACCCTCCTCCAAACATGTGGCAGTTTCTCAACATCCCTCTTAAAGTGTGGTACTTGAACATGGACTTGATCTTCCACACCTGCTCTGGCCAATCTAGATGAGGAAAGACCAGTCAACTTCAACTTGGGAATGGCAGAGTTCCAGGAACCAATATCATAACTTCTATAGTGAGTAAAAAGTCTCGGAGTCCAGATGCCGGCCCCGAGACAAGGTCTGTGGTCATAGATAAAGAACAAATAGGTATATGTTTTTCTAGTTCCTGTTTGGAAATTCCCTAAGTGGCCAAATGGGACCCAAGATAAGGACCCAAGATAAGGACCCAAGATAAGGACCACCTGGCAAGTCCAGCAAACTAGGCCAAGTGTTAATCAATCACAAGCCTGTAACTATGTAAACTCCCCTCCAGGGTGACCGCTCCCCCTAGACTTGCCCCGAGCCAACTGTTTTACAAAGAGTGTTATAAACTTCCCTGGGTAGTAAAAATGATTGCTGGAGTGTATAGTGACTTTTAAATGGGCCAATCCTGGGACACCTGGTGTTATATGCTACTCTTGTGGGTTTTGCCTTTAAGAATGCCTGTAACGGCTGCTCTGGGGCTCTCTCCCTTCCCAAGGCAGAGAGTCCGTTTGCTCAAATGTCAAATAAACTCCTCTTGCTTGTTGCATCTCCCAGCCTGGAGTCTGAGTTTCTGGAGCGCTCTCCCGTTGACGAAAGTATCCTAGGGGACTAGGGTCTTTCAATAGAATGGTTGGTTTTGCCGGAAACAGATTAAAAATTCAGTTATAAATTTAGAATAAGAAGACTTGGAAATGATAGGTAAAAATCCTTTTATTTTTATTTTTTGGTCATGGGGCTTGAAGTCTGGGCCTGGGCGCTGTCCCTTAGATCTTCAGCACTTGAGCCACAGCGCCACTTCAGGGATTTTCTGTTTATGTTGTGCTGAGGACTCAAACCCAGCCCCTCATGCATGTGAGGCAAGCACACTACCACTGAGCCACCAACCCAGCCGAAGTCTTGGATCTTAAGCTTCATTGCCTTCAAGGCAAATTGGATTCCAATTGTCCCTAAATTCTCAAAAACTTCCTTGAGTAATGAAGAGAGGAATGAAGTTGGGAATAGTCATGAACCTCAATGCATATTCTACAAAATTAAGAGAATCAGGGAAGGGGTGGGGCTGACAGGGTTGGGGAGAATGATGAAAGCAGTAATATCAATCAAGATGCCATCTAGTCACATACCACTTTGCTGAAAGGCAACCCCTTTGTGTAAACAATTAAACGTAGAAATAAAATTAAAAAGTAACTTCCTTGACAGAGTACAGCAGTGCTCTATTAATCCTATCAAGTTTAATCCCAATCATAATTTCAGAGATTCTCTGCCTTCCACAAATTCACCAAGTAACTATAGACACAACATGAATTGACATGTTGAAAACGCCAGTACAACCAAGGCAGATTTGTCTTTCTCATCCACCTTCTTAACCAGTATTACGAAATGATTCCCTCTACTGTTTTCTCTACTGAAGGAGGTAGCTTTTATTTCCTATATATATGACACTTTGTGATAGTATTGTGCTCTGCATGTGTACCTCTATCTACTCAGTATATGTGTGTTATATGTGTATGTTTGTTATACATGCATGTCTTGAGTCTTGTGTGTATATCTGTGTCCTGCACATTTAGGTTACAGTGTATGCAGATGTAGGATCTATGTTGTATGGTGTGTATGCCTGTGTTGTGTGGCATGTATGCATTATGTGTTTGTGTGGTATACATGTGTGTTAGTATGGCATGCCTGTGTGTCACTCTGAAACACGATCTGGCTGGCATTTGGTAGAGAGGTTCTCATACACGGCTTCCTATTGACACAAGGCTTCCCTGCAACACTTTCCAGCTGTCTCCTATAGCAAGAGCCTGAATCAAAGAGTTGCCAAGGAACCAAGTCATATTAAGCTCTGCTTAGCTCTATCTGCCAATCTCCACCAGCTCCCTCCCACTGACATTGAGAATCACCTTTATCATATACTTTTGAGGAAGGTCACATTTTTAGTCTGCTCAAAGTTAAGGCATGTTCTTTTTTTCATAGTATAAAGTTAACACACGATCATTGAAGGAAAGTTAGAAAAAAACTAGAAGCCTAAAATAAACGTCTATCACCTAGCCATCAGAAGTTACCTCTTTTAACATCTCGGCATTTCCCAGCAGTATTATCTTTCTTCTCTGCTGACATTGTTAAGATCATGACATACATTGAATCAGTAACTCTTCACTTGTTAATTAATATCAAACCATTTTTCACATATTCCAGAATATTCTTTAGAAATAACATTTCAGTAAGTGCCCGATGCATTGTATGGCTGTAACATAATTCAATTCACCTACTCCTCATTTTTGGAAAACATGATCAATTATGCTCTTTAAAACAACTCCATCTGTACAAAATTCTTTGTCAATCACTCCCTCACCCATTTTCTTTTGTCTATATGATCTGAACTCAAAAATGATAAAATTGATGTTTTAAAGAGTGTGGTTTCTTCAGAGTAATAAGTGCATGTGAGCAGCTAATACAAACTTAACAGATGAGTGACACAGAATAAATACAAACATTTCTAAATTTTAACAAATTAATCCCCATGATGGCTATATTTTCTTGGTAACCATGTCTGAGAACATATTTCTTTCTACATCCCAGCTAGCATTGAGTATTTGCATACTAAAAGGATGTGTGTGTTTTGTTTGTGTGTACTTAAAACTATAAATGACTAGCAAATAAAAAGGAGAAATTACAGAGAACCAAAAATTCTATAAAGTGTCCTATATTTCTTGGGATTCAAATCACTCCTGCCAAAACATACTGGAAATCAAAAGCAATAATGCTGAAATCTCAGATGATACGATATGAAACTTTAATATATATTAGGTCAGGGCCATCTATAAATAATACTGTTTGGACGTTTTCATCAAAATAATCAGATGAAGCTCCTTTTTTCATTCTATCTGAAAAACTAATTAACAATCATGAATTTAATGCTTGTATATGCTAAAAAATCTCTCCAAATAATATATCATCCTAACTGTCTAACATCTATATTTGCAATTTTCATTGTTTTTTCTGTCCATCTTCCTCATTGTCCTTCCTTAACCTCTCTGTCTTCAACATCACATCCAGGCTGCATACTTTTCCTCCACGGCCACAGGCCCCATTCCTTTGCTCCTGCTTTCCTACCTTGCAGGTGCAGTTTGCTCTCCGTGCTTTGCAGAAGGACGGAACTCACAGAGTCCAGATTGTCATAGCTGTTACAGCCCAGGGGCCCAGTGCGCGTCTCTGTGACCTGAAATGGACATGAAGTAAGACAATGTGCGCTGGTCTAGGATACACCCTGGAGAGGGATTCTTCTAGGTTGGGTCTACGGCCATCTCCAGAACACCTTCTCCATACCTGAGAACATGCCCGGCAGGGGACGAGTAGACAGAGCAGGAGAGCGCTCAACCACACAGACTGAAGCCTTTTGCTGCCTAATTCTGGTTCTCACTTCACAAGTTCGGTGTAAGCATTGTAGAATTTTAATAACTTGTCAAACGTGGAGTTTGCAATCAAGAAAATCAATTTTTAAATCCAAGATTGACCATTTCTATACTTGGTGACAAAAGAAAGTCACTTAACTTCTCTAAAATTCTGGAAACTCAATCTAAGAAATGACTTCTATGGAGGTAGTGAAACATATATAATGGGTATAAGTACTTGGAACAGAGTCAGTGCTCAAAAATGAGCATCTGAGTATGAAAGGCCTGTATAAATTTCAGTGCGTATCTACATGTTATTAAGACAAGAACAATAGAAATTATCCTCTTTTTCCAAAAAAGTTTTGGCAACAAGCATAATCAATGTCTGTGACTTCTGGCTGTATATGCCAAAAATATGTTGATATGCAAAGACTCAGGATGGTGTGGAACAGAGTTTATTTAAAAAAAACAACTTTAAAAGCCAGTGGCTCATGGCTATCACCCTAGCTACTCAGGAGACTGATATCTGATACCGCAGTTTAAAACCAGTTCAGATAAGAAGGTCTGTAACACTCATAGTCAATTAGCAAAAAAAAAACTAGATTTGGAGCTGTGGCTCGAGTGGTAAAGCATAAAATGCTATCGAACAGTATTCAAGCCCTGAATTCTCACTCAAGGACTGGCGTGCGCACACGCGTGCACACACACACACATATCCACACAAATAACCTTCAAATAAGAAAAACTTAGTACCATTTTATACCTTCTTACCTTTCTTCCCATTATTTGGAAACATTTTTATGTTGCATCCCACTGTGAAACATAGCCTCCATTACAGAAAATAATAATTTGGGGAAGAGCTAATAAGTAGTTCTTCTGCCCTTTTCCAGATGTCAAGAAGACTTAGGTAGGAACTTTTTCTTTCTAAGGCTCAAATTTCACACCTGCAACATGTTAATAATATCCTTAATCACCCCAACAGGTAAAAAGGTCATACTTTTGGCATGTTTATTACTTGAGATATAATCAATTTCAGAGGGTAGTTTTTGTTTTACAGATAATCTATTCCATTTTGTACAGAATTATAGTACAGTTCTTATGGAGTCAGAGTTGTTCTATTGAAGATAACATGTAGTGATGCTGTTGGAAAAGAAAAAAAATGGCTAATTGTGGTGAAGAGGAGAAAAAAACATGGTCAAAATTTCCCTACCCTAGTTGGTAGCTGGCTTGCGATAAATCTGATAGTGAGACAAGTTCTAGTCCACTGAGTCTTGAAATAGTGGCAAGAGTCAAATTACATGGAGAAACCAATACTAATGTAAAAATGGTGTCTTGGAAGTCTCTGTGCAATTTGTCTGAGAAATCTCTCCTAAGGAGGCTGACTGCACTTCCAGGATGCACAAAAGAGGATTATCTTCCCACACAGCATCAATATCTCAATTCTGCATCCCCATCTTAGGAGGAGAGAACCATTTGGCGATAATGAAAACCTTGGCTGCTCCCGAATCTGATGGCTTCATAAAGATCTGTCTCTCGGTGCTGAGTTCTGTAACAATGTAATCTCCCCAATATAGGCGATTCTTCTCAGAGAAGCTAGCTCTTTCTTTGTTGATCTGATTTATTTCTGTCCCTTTTCTCTCAATAAGCTTTCCTTCCTTTACATTTCTCTTTTCATGGTCAATTTCTGGCTCATCTGCCTGAGACTTTTTTGACCTTCCCCACACTCTTTTTGCCTTGGGATATCTAGGCAAGTTGTAATAGAAGCAAGCCTAGGTCTGCATTTTATTCAGAAGAGGTTAAAGACAGAGAAGCAAAAAATGCAGGCCTAATCTAACAGAAGAAAATTTGAGATGGGAAAATCTGCATTGAAATCCTCAGAAGAATGAATTCATTCCTATCAGGAATCTCCTCCCAGATTTGTCTTTATAGAGGTAATGTCTCCAATCATTGCACTGTAAGCAGAATCTTTTATCACCTTCCTATTCTCTAAGACACTGGATCTGAAGTCCAGAACTCCTTTCTCAGTTTCATTAACTATGAATTAATTAAAATTAAATACATTTATGCACATACTTCCCTGGTAGCCACATTTCACACATTCCATAAGCGTATCTTTCCTGACTAGCACATAGAGAGCACTCACATCATCTTTGAGGGTTTTGTTGTACAATGCTTTTATAGTTCAGCAAACAACAGTGTGCCGAGCTATCTGTTACACAAATCAGTTTCATTGGAACGTGGCCATGAATATTTGTGTATATACTGTCTAGGACTATTTTAACGCTCTAATAATGGACTTTAGAAGCAGTAACTGTATAGCCTGCAAAGCCTAAAATACCAATTACTGGCATTGTATTGAAAATGTTTGCTAAATGTGTTCTAGTGAACAGAGTACTAGTCCTTGTTAAGGTATTCTCTAGCTGTGTACTTCTGATCAAAGGGCTTCAAAGAATGGACCATACATAGCTTTACATCTGCACATCAGAAGGTGAGGAAGAATGAAGGATTGAAGTGGCTGATGTGTTGTTTTGTTCATCTGTGCCAGTACTGGGGCTTGAACTCAGGGTGTAGGTGCTGTCCCTTAACTCTTTTGCTCAAGCACATACCACTTCAGGCATTCCTCCAATTCTGGCTTTCTGCTGCTCAATTAAAGCTGAAGACTCTCATGGACTTTCCTGTCTTGTCTAACCAAACCACCAATCTCAAATCTCAGACTCTCCGAGTAGCTAGGATTACAAGTGGTGAGCCACCAGATTGAGAAATGTTTTTACCATTACTAATCTGATTTCTTACTAGCGATGTGGTCATTGAAAGAAAAAAAAAAAACTGTTACCCCTCCATAGCCAAGAGGCTAGAGAAGGTATCTGATCATTATCCATACAGAAGGGGTGTGGATACGTACATCGTGGCCAAAGCCAAACTGTAGCAGGATATCAACACAGATGGCCACCCAAGCAACAATGCTCAGGATGTTGCAGGTCATGTGATGAAATCAGACACCTTGGCTAACAGGAGCCCAGTGAGCTAAGTGGATACAGAGCCAGAGATTATTATCTGCCTGTCTACTGTCAGGACATCTGTATGTGGTGCTGCTGGTCTGCAGACCCTGCCCTTGTGAATCCATTCTTGAGCTGTACCTTGATCGCTCCAGTCGATATCTGGATCTCATGGAGCCGCCTCATGGTGCCATCGCGGTCGACAAAGTAGGATGAAGCCAGCTGGTGCAGAGCCTCCACGCTTTGAGTAGCATTGCCTGACTTCCTGTCCAGGCGACTTTTATCCATGTACATGGTCAAAGCCTCCTCTCCTGCACAGGAAAGGAAAGAAAAGGAAACAAACAAAAAATCTTCTTTGAGCTTCAAGTGTGGGAAGAGATGTACCTGAGCCTGGATGTGGAAAACAGACTCGAATCTCTAATTACCTCCAAATTTGTCTCTGCTTCTAAAAAAATAATAATAATCAAAGACACAGGACGATGAAACAGTCCTGAGGAAGCTATAAAGACTAACCTCCATTCCCACAACGATCATGGAGACACCCTCAACCCCTGGTCCTCCTCCAAATGATATATACTATGCTCCTCACCAGTATTGTCTCACACTCTCCCATGCTTCCCTTTTCCAAGCAGCATTGGCTTTCTAACAAAATGATGGGTTTGGCATAGACATGCCTTTCTGATTCTTTTCTAGTTCTCTTATTTCCACCTCATTCAGTTCCTCTCTCCCATTCCTCATCTCTCCTCTTCCCTCCCCTCATTCACTCATCATTCCCTTTTTATTATTTGCCTCCATCCCACCAACTTTTAGATAAACTAATAGATAGTAGGTGCTAAACACAGACAGAGGATAGATAAGCTTAAAAGTATATAATACAATTTGTTTTTTGGCGGAGGGAGGAGGAAAGTGGGGGGGAAGATGGGAAGGGATGGGAAGGGGAAACAAAGGAGGAGGCTACAATGCTTGATAAGAAATGTACTCATTATCTTGCTCATGTAATTGTAACCCCTCTATATGGTATTTTCACAATAATATATAAATATATAAAATACATAGGAATTCACTCAACATATATGCTAAGTATCTATATATACCAGGTGCTATGCATCTGAGAGAACACAACAGAAGAGATCATATCTTAGCGGGAAAGTTAGATGGGGTAAAGGAAGGTGAACAGATAGTTGTATGTATGAATAGATGGATGGATGGATAGATGGATGAAAGGATGAATGTATGTATAGAATCGATAAATATATAGATCTGAGTAAATGCACAGAATTAATGGATGTTTGGCAGGCAAGGTTATATTGATATAAACATAAATATATAAATTCATAGCTTTTCCTCCATGATATTTTCCTTAGCTATGCATGTGTCAATTACTAACAGTGCTAGAGTATGGTGATCTTTATTGTAGTTCAGAAAATACTTCAGGAAACATTTGAAAGGAAACTATGTTTTTAAAATTATAGTTCTGAGACCAGGAATCAAACTCCATACTTGATGCTTTTACTGATTGGCTAGTGCTCTACCAACTGAACCACATCTCCAACCCCATGAAAGGAGTGGGGAAGGAGGAGAAGGAAGAGGAGGAAGAGGAGGTGAAAGAAGAAAAGGAGGAGGTGGGGAAGGAGGAAGAGGAAGATGAAGAAGAGGAAGAAAGAAAGAAGGAAAGCAAGCTAGCAAGCAAGAAAGCAAGAAGAAGGAAGGAAGGAAGGAAGCAAGGAAGGAAGGAAGGAAGCAAGGAAGGAAGGAAGAAGCAAACTAAAAGTGTAGCTCAAGTAGTAAAACATTTGCCTAGCAAGGATGAAGCCCTGAGGCTCAAACCCCTAAAGTAGCCGCCCCTCCCCCACCTAATAAACAAAACCAGAAAAAGAAAATTTATTACAGTTTTGAAGTTAACATTTTGAAGCCGAATTAACCACAGGGGGTTGTCTGAAAAATAACAGTTTCAGGAAGTACTTGAATCCCCCCAAGTACAAAGCACTGTGCTAGTGTGAGCTACCAACTTGGGTGTATTGTCCAGTATACAATCTTTATCCTTGCATGTTATCAATTCCAAGAAGTAAACTATTTTGTAGACAAAAGAGGCCAGTACTTTCTGAGAAGCAAGCCTAGGTGTCTAGAATGATGGAAATGTCTTTTGAATGCAGATGACTTTCCGAACTAGAGATAAAAAGCAACTCACTTTCGGAAGGTGTTTGTCCAGTCTCTCCCCTCCGTATCTGACTTTTGAACTCCTCTCAGGCTTTCCAATGCCATTTCCTCTTCCTAGCCCTTCCCTCCTCACAAGCATACTACTCAGAAAGGCCAGGCAGCACTTTCCTGGGGACCTTTCCCAAGCCACACTCTCTCTCCCAGAGAAGGAATGGTCACTGGCCTTGTTCCTTCTCTAGTTGGTCCTCTCAAGTCACCTCAGTGGACACACTTTGAGCTTTCCACCTGCGTGGAGCACTTTGGCAAACATTGGAATTACAAATTAGTAAGACACCAAGATATTCTGTAAGAGAAATTCCATACCCCAATTTAATATAAAAATGCAACTTTTCTTATAAATAGTTTGCTCTATTGATTGTACGTTGAAATGAAAATGTTTTGGAGGTATTCTGTTTAATAAAATGTATTATTAAATTGATATTCCCTTTTTCCTTCTCTTTTTATTTATTTATTTTTTTGTGAGTCGTGGGACTTGAACTCAGGAGCTAGGCACTGTCCCTCAACTTTTTCCCTCAAGGCTAATGCTTTATCAACTTGAGCCACAGCTCCACTTCCAGTTTTCTGGTGGTTAATTGAAGATAAAAGTCTCATGGCCTTTCTTGCTCAAGCTGGCTTTGAACCCAATCCTCAGATCTCAGCCTTCTGAGTATCTAGGAGTACATGTGTGGGCCATCAATGCCCAGCTTCCTTCTCCTCTTTATACATATGGCAGCAAGTAAATTCATAATGGGTAATATTTGGGGGCACATTTTGTTTTTGTTAACTAGTGATGGTAGAGAGAAACAGGTATAAGATCATTTTGATACACCAGGTAAATAATCAAGGTACAGTGAAAATGAAGTGGAATGCAGATCAGAGCAAAGTACCCACATTGCTGTAATAAATTCTATTCATTCTCTTCCTCAACTCATAATCTGGCCTCTCCACGTAGATACCTTATAGAGAGGTGGTTCATTTTTCTCACACTGTTAAGAATTTTTCTGTTCTTCTTTTGACTAACTTCTATTACCCCTCAGGTGTCAACTAAGCCATCATCACCTCCTTTGGGAACCCTTTCCTTGACCCCCAAGGAACTACTTGGGTTAATAACTTTTTTTTTGGTCAGTCCTGGGGCTTGAACTCTAGACCTGGGAGCTGTCCCTGAGCTCTTCAGCTCAAGGCAAGCACTCTACCACTTGAACCACAGCGCCACTTCCAGTCTTCTGGAGGTTAATTAGAAATAAGAGTCTCAGAGACTTTCCTGCCTGGGGTAGCTTTGAACTAGCTTTGATCCTCAGATCTCAGCCTCCTGAGTAGTTAGGGTTACAGGCATGAGCCACCAGTGTCTGGAGGGTTAATCACTCTTATAGCATATAACCACAGTTTCTTTCATTTCTTTATCACATTTCCTGGTGATTTCTGTCTCCCCCAGTAGAGCAAAACCACAGTGAGGTCAGAGAGTACATGAAAATCTCTTACTGCTGCCTACCCAGTACAATGTGGACACATATTTCCTGGGTAACAATTGAGTGAGGGCTTAGAGATAAATAAATACAGAAGTGGTCCCCCATAACAGAATTTGTTGATTGACATATCTGCCTCAACAACTGGACTAAAATCTTCCAGCCACAGAGATATGCTGTTATCTAATAAGTTCATCTTCAGCTTCTATATGTCTAGGCTTTTCTTAAATTCACAGTAAATTTTCTCTTGTCTTCATGAGCCATTCACTGTTTTGCAGTAAGACATCACAGGTTTTACATTGGACCTGAGTAGATCTGGTTTAGAAACAACTTTATATCCCATTATAGTTTTTTGAATTCCATGAGCAGTGGATTTCTGGGACAGTGAGTGGTACAGAGGTGGATCAAGAAATCAATTGGTCTTTCCAATGTTTCTAAAAATTCTCTAGGGATTTGATGAAAAGTAGATGCTCACATATCATTTGATGGACAAATGAACTGATGGATAGGTGGACAGACAATTGTGGGGATGGATGCTTTGAAAGACTGCTAGAGAACTAAATGATTAAGTAAATAGACTAGGACATAGAGCCCTGAGACAGAAGAAATAAATATTCCTAATGCCAGCTCAAGCTCTCTTAGGGGCCTGTGGAACAGAAGGTGAAACAAGCCATTTCCCTCCGGACTGAGAACTGGCAGATGCAAACCTTAGATCAAGAGGGGTTAATGGACTTCTTGCTGCATTATTAAGACTTAATTTCATGTTTATTAAGAGAATGTTCTGTTTGGAGTTTCTTTCCCACTTGGGCATTTCAACAAATTGCCTCTTCACCCCACACAGGCTTTGCTCAGTCTTCCTGTCCTCCAGGGGTTTTGCCTCACTCTATTCAGTACCTCAGATGGTAACAAAAATAAGACTTGAACACACACAGGATGAGGAAGAGGTGAGGGATGATTCTTTTACTTTCGCGTCAATAGGAAATGTTGCTCTTCGCAGGAGATGAGCTATGTGGATGTGGGACCACTGAGGTACCTCTCATTCTTTCTTTCTGAGCCCCCGTGATTTATTTTCAGCCTTCTTCTCATCAAAAAGAAGGCCTCTCAAAATGTGGTGTAGATGATAATAATTACACAACACACAGATATATACAAATGAGTTAAAACAGGCATCTGTGCAACATACACATTTGCATACCTGTGAAAGCTCACATATAGGTACATAGTATAATGTGAGTACATGAGTACTATGCATATATGTTCATTCTAGTATAAACTAACTAATTCACCCACCTGCCTTGGACGACATTTGAAATCATGAATGCCACAGAGACACCCAAGCCTCAAAGTATTTCCACTGGCTAAAAAGTACAATCTTCAGACAGGCTAAGAAAACTTACTACCTATTTTCCTATTTAGGACTCCAGGCATAGAATTGGTCCTAAAAGCATTCTCAATAAGATTCATTTAATCAAAAATTCAAGAAATCCTAGAAATGCCCAAGTCAATGAACCTCTCATAGACATACTTCCCTTAATCCTTCCTATTTTTCTCCTTAGAATGCCAAAGGCAATTCTATAAATGTAGTTCAGTGGCATAGGGTTTGCTATGCTGAAGACCATGGGCTTGATCTCCAGCAAAATGGAAAAATAGAGAAGAGAGGAGAGAAGAGGACAAGAGAAGAGAAGATGGGAAGGGAGGGGAGGGGAGGGAAAGAGAGGAGAGGAAAGGAGAGGAGAGGAGAGGAAGCAAGCAATCAAGCAAGCAAAAACTCAACCAAACTAATGCATTCTCTTGCCTGTATGAGACAGCTTTAGGTTCATATTTTCTTTAATTATGAGCTTATGAACTTATGTGACACATCAATAGCTTATCATAGTGATTCTTCTCAGTGAAATACAGTGCTCTTGGGGCTGGGAACGTGGCTTAGTGGTAGAGTGCTTGCCTTGCATGCATGAAGCTCTGGGTTCAATTCCTCAGCACTACGTAAACAGAAAAAGCCAAAAGTGGCGCTGTGGCTCCAGTGGTAGAGTGCTAGCCTTAAGCAAAACAAGAAGCTCAGGGATAGTGTGCAGGGCCTGAGTTCAAGCTCAGGACTGACAAAAAAAAATCCAAAAAACAAAGAAATACAGTGCTCTTGGAAAAAAACTATAACAACTAACATTTTTCTTCACTTCTTTATACATACAGAAAGGAAAACATATCCAGGCAGAAAAGTGACTTTCTGTATTCTTCCTACTTATCTAGTGAGTGTCAGGGTTGAGCTTTCATCCTGGATTCCCCCCACCCATTTTTTCTTCATTAAATAATAGTAATAATAATTGTAAGAAGAATGTAATGACAATAGTAATAATAATAATAAGAATCATAATAACAATAATTTGTTAGATTCACAAAGTACTTTTATTTCACCCATTGTTTCATGCATTGTGGAAGTATAGTTATTATGATTAGTTACAAAAGAGGAAATCAAGGCCAGAAACCTGAGTTACTTGTAGAAGTGACAGTAAGCTGATGGACATTAGGGGAAGGGCTGAAAACCAAGGGATCAAAGCCCAGAGGCTTTTCTTCATTTACTACACCTCTCCCATTCATATCTCTACCAGCACGTAAGAGGCCCTCGGAAGTACTTTTCATGAGAGAATGAATGAAATGAAAATATGAAAAGATCACACATAGTTTCTTGTGCACAGCATTTGATCAGTGGTGCATGTATCTCTTCCTTTTCCTTGCCTTCCTTGCTCAGAATAGAGAGTTGAGTGAACATTAAAACCTGCTGTCCAACACTGGATTTCAATCCAAAGCTTTGCATATTTTAAAATGTGTGTTGTAAAAACAGGAGAAGAACAAGGCTCTGTGAATAATTTACCACTTCGCCTTGAAGAAATTAAAAATATATTTCATGAAGAAAGGAAAGTCTTTGTTACTTGGAATTTCCAGGGACTCAAATTGGAGCACAGCTTTTCATAGAAGAATTGAATTACTTACAACCTATTTTTTTTTCCAAGTGAGATGGGAGGGTGGGAGACATCTAAAGGAAATGGTATAGATTGCTGCTATACTCAGTGTGGCACTTTCTGTGGGGTATAATTTATACTAATGATTACACAAACTCCTATTTAATTTAGTATCTGATTAGTCAAACAGCAGACAATAGTTACATGCTGATTAGTTGGTTTCTGGACTGGGTGGTAGTTTGGTGTGTAAGTAAGGTGGATAATGAAATCATTAGTAGGTAACTACGTAACTAGAAGAACTAGATGAATTAGATAACTAGATGAACAGGTAGTTTAGGTTGCTGTGGCCAGAAAATCTTAACTTCAAAATTTAGCTTTTCCACGTATTAGCTCTGCTTCCACTAGGTCCCATTTATCTTATTTGAACAGCAAAGTAGCACCATTTAACTTGCTGTTGTGAAAACCACAGACCATAGGATCCCTGGTGTACAGCTAGTAGTCATTAGTTATTACCACTGTAAGAACGATGTGAATTTATCTCCCCTTACAACCTCCACATAACCAATGTGCCCACCTCATCTTCTTCAGAATATGCACTGTATGCTCAAGCCAAGATGGGGCTTCTACCCTTTATCTAGCCAGCTCCTGATAAACTAAACTGCTAATGCCTCCATGAAGCTTGTGCTGACTGCTACAGTGTACAGTGCTTTACTCTCCTCTGAAAACATCCTCTGTTCAAAACCATACTTCAGTCTACTCTGTGTCTGTCAATATGTTATCTTCTTGGGATGGGCTATGACTAAATTCACCTTTGCAACTTTCTGAAAAGGTGCTATGTCACCAGTAGGGTTTGGGGAAGTTCAGTGGACCAAGCCACTGTGGAAAATAAAAAAGATCTGATGCCTAAAGAACTGTAGCTCATAATATCAAATGATGCACGCAGGTAATTCCCTTAAGGTTCTGAATGTCATCTCGCTATTGGTCTGTACCATCTCCCAATTGTCTTTGCATTACTCTACTCTGTTTTAGTTAGCTCCTTTTTCTCATTCCCTCAAAGATGGTGTGGTCGTTGTATGGAGGGTGTGGAAGGTTGGCTGGAGCAAAGCAACTGGGCTATATTCCAAGCCAAACGGGATACAAATGATAGCTCACTTTAAAAATGATATCTCAAAACAGATGTCAGCCCCTAAGGTAGACTTAAACAAGCAAAAGCAAGTCCCTGAATAACATCTAAAATTTGATTTGTTTTCCCCCCTGGGATTAAATGGCATCCCAAAGAGACAAAAACAATGATCAGATTAATCACTATTAACAGTGACAATGCCAAACAAAACAAAACCAACTTAAAAAAAAAACAGGCGTATGACTGCAAAAGTTAGTAAATATTCAAATTTGACTTTCCCATTGACCTGAAAGATCTATGAAGATATGGGTATAATTAAAACAATACCTTTCTCAAAGCAATATATATTTTGAGTAATATCCAGTGGTAGAAAGACACTTCACCTCCTCCAAAAAAAGAAGGTGTTGCTCATGGGACATTCTATTCTCCTCACACCCAAGATCCAGAATCATGGCAGAGATATTGTCTAGTGGCTACTGACCTACCTCCCAATGTAGCAGAGATGAGGAGATGGGTGCCGTACTTTTTGATGATGGTATCGATGAACTGCTGAGTTGTGGGTCTCCTGCCAAGCAGACGGATGCTCCTTTGAAACTCCGGCATGAGGGGCAGTGGATGACGGACCAGATCTCTCCTTTCAATGGCTGTATTCCTCACCTTCCAACGGGCAAACTCCCTGGGCAGAGGAGATAAGCAATACTCTTCAACTTTCGGTTTCTGCGTTAAAGGCCATCCAACCATCCCTGTGAGTATCTCTTTAGGTGAGAGTGTCTAGATTACTTTCAATGTTTGTCTAACAAGGTAATCCTCTTCAGCCAGCAGACAGTTATTGGGTGTTACTCTCATCATTGAGATACTGCATCTCAGTGGCGGGGGTGGGATGAGGAGGGGTAGGAATGGTAGGTGGAAAACAAAGGTGGAGGCAACAATGCTGGATAAGAAATATACTCATTACCTTGCTCATGTAACTGTAACCCCTCTGTACAGTATTTTCACAATAAAAAACATTAACAAAAGGGAGAGAGAAGTAAAAAAAAGTCACTTTTGCTAGGTTCCAGGTAGAGGCTGAGTTTAAAGAAAGAGTAGTGATGATGATGATGATGATGATGATGATGATGATGATGATGATGATGATGATGATGACTGGGACTATGAGCTAGATATTTTCATACTGCAGAAGAATAGCACATCTCATTTCTTACCTAACTATATCAAATCAGGAGTGTGTCAGGGATCTACTAACTCTTTCTGCTTCAACTCATAGGAACTTTCTCTCCATCCTTCTCTATTTGCTTGTTTATCGCATTCACCAGGCTAATTGACACTATGGTGATAGAATCTCCTCAGGTACTCTGTGCCCTACCTCTGTAAACACTTAAGTACTTGTTATATAGAAATAATCATAACAATAGTTATGATTAAATATGAATAAATAGAGCAGAGGAGGAGGAAGGGGAATTGCAAGAGAAGGAGGCAAGATGTACAATAATGAGTAAGACCTAAGGTATGAAACCACCTGAAATCCATGACATTTCAGAAACTAAGCTTTAACTCTAGAGCTCTTTTATATCTAAAATTCAAGGGTGAATTGACTGAGTACTTACTATTTGGAAGAAATTAAACCATGTTCTGATGATGCTATGATTCAAGTGTAATTTTTCCATCATCAGTAAATGACGGAGACAATAAAGACAGAAGAATCATTGAATTTGGGAATCTAAGTCTCTTTGGTGTCCAGAACATGCCAGGTCTTGTCTGCGTCTCTCAGAGCCACTTGAAATTTAGGTGGTGCAAAGTTAGGCAAAGCATATCCTTTCCCTCAGCCTACATTTCTTCATCTATAAAAATCCAATTCATGGCATCTATTTCCTCCTATTGGTGCAGGGATCACAGGAAAGACAATGTAAAACGATACCTCTGGAAACTGAAAGGCACTGACCTAATGTGAAGTTACTGTTTTATAACTTTCTTTCCTCACAAATTCCCAGGTATGTACATTCAGTTATTAAAGGTGTCAAGACAGTGAACAAGAGCATGCACACTGAAGGGAAGTAGAAATATAATAGGACTTGGTTCAGATTGCTTTGCCTTAGATAACAATCTCCCTTCTTACCAAGATGAAACTCCCCTGGAGAGACCAACTTGCTTGAGTTACATAGTCTCAGTCCCTTGAGAAAAACAGACTGTCCAAGGGTCCATAAGGTCAGTCCAGATAAATGATGAGAACCAGAGTTTAATGAAAAGGTCTCTTTCTCCTGCCACAGTATGGGAGAGACAAATGAAGAAAGGGCCACAGGGCAAAAGAAGGGGAGGGGGTGCTGAAGGAAACAGGGTAGGAATCAGGACAGAACATGCTCCTGTAATTCAGTGGCAGAGTTTGACCCCTGGATCACCAAAAACAGGATCTAAAAAAAGGCTAGAATCAGAATATATCTCCAGGCTTCAGTACTTAGAATCTTTTTCTGCATAAGAAATCTCACTTCATAGCTCTTCACATAGTTCAACTTCTATATGATAGACACTTGAGCCAATCAACTGTGCTCAACAGAGCCCTGACGGTCACCTGTGAGGTGATCATTAAGAAAAGCACAGTCTGTCAGGTAAGACAAAGCTTTTCCAGTTTATCATAAATTAAGGGCTATAGAATACAGAATGTGGAGCCCAGGTGCCTCAGGCCTCTGAAGGAATCTTTAGAGAAGAGGCCTTCGAAGACTCTAGGTTTGAAATCTACAGCGGATTTAGACAAAGTTTTTTTTTTTTAATAGCCACATCAAGGCAACTGCAGGGGCAGAGCAAGCAATAGGGGGATTCAGAATGTGCTAGGCAAAGAGCAGAGTAGAAGAGGAGTCTAAAGAAGGAAGAAGGAATGGGATGAAGCCAGTGTGCCAACCAGAGTTCACAGAGAGAGACTGACTGACAGACAGCTGTATGCACGTGATGGGGAGCTTGTGAAATGAGTCCCAATGAGACCAATATCTACCAACATGAAGTGATGGAACGCCATCTTTATAGTTAGGCTACAAAATACTGAGATTTTCATTTGTTCTCTATTGCTCTCCAGTGATGTTTTTTTTTTGTTTTGTTTTGTTTTTGTCGGTTGTGGGGCTTGAACTCTGGGCTTGGGCGCTGTCCCTCAGCTCTTCAGCTCAAGGCTAGCACTCTGCCACTTGAGCCACAGCGCCACTTCCAGCTTTTTCTGCTTATGTGGTGCTGAGGAATTGAAACCAGGGCCCCAGGCATGCAAGGCAAACACTCTATTACTGAGCCACCTTCCCAGCCCCATCTAGTGATGATTTTGATGGTTGTGATGTTTCTTTCTTTTTTTTAATTTTCTGAGCCAGCCTTGGGGTTTGAACACAAGGCCTGGGCACTCTCCCTGAGCATTTTTTGCTCAAGGCTAGCACTCTATCACTTGACTCAGATCTACTTCTAGATTGGGGAGATAAAGTGTCCCAAAGACTTTCCTGCCTATGTTGGCTTCAGACTGCAGTTCGTAAACCTCAGACTCCAGAGTAGCTAGGATTATAGGAGTGAGTCACCGTGGTTTCCTTCTTTTTTCTCTCTCTGGTTCTCACTCTCATTCTTGATCTCTTACTTACTCATTCACTGCCATGTTGTTTGAAGCCCATGGAGAGAACCACAGAGCAAGCACCCAAGAGAACTCTGCAGCCTATAGTTTCCAAGGACCTCGTGTCACAAGTGAATCCTAACAGTGACCAGGCATATAAACTGATAAACAGACCCTTCCCACTGAATCCTCAGAACTTCAGGCCCATGAAAGACCCAGAGAGAATGCACTCAGGTCCCCAACCCTCAGAGAATGTTCCATAATAGTGCTATTTCAGTTATTAAATTGTGGACTGATGTTTTTGACTTCTTGAGCAGTCATTGGTGAGAAGCATGTGGCTGTGAGAATTGCAAAATGCATCTGAGGCGAAGAATCTTTCCTCAATAGCTTACCCATAAAATGTACATGCACACAAAATTTTGAAAATAGATAGATAGATATGTTATGCATATATATTTTAAATATACAGTTATATAAAATATACAGTGTATATATGATATCTATTTAGAACTTACTCATTAGTTTGCTCTTATTTTCATATTAACATGCCAATATTGTTCCAAATTAATATTTATATATAATTCAGAGAGATCAAGCAACTTGCTAAAAATTACCCAACTAGTCCCTGGTAGAACTGTGCGTAGAAAAGCTATATCTTAATTATCCTCATTCTTAAGTCTCTCTTGTAACATACATCTTGAGCAAGAGAATATAAAAACCTTGTAAATCAATATCAATCTAATGAGATAGGACCACCCCCAACAAATTACAGAGCCATGAATCAATTTTTCTTTCTTTCTTTCTTTCTTTCTTTTTCTTTCCTTCCTTCCTCCTTCCTTTCTTTCTTTCTTTCTTTCTTTCTTTCTTTCTTTCTTTCTTTCTTTCTTTCTTCTCTCCCTTCCTTCCTTTCTTTCTTCCCTCCTTCCCTCCCTCTCTCCCTCCCTTCCTTCCTTTCTGTTTTCATTCTTCATATCTATTTCTTTGCAGGAAAGAAGGAAGGAAGGAAGTAAAGAAATTCCTCCCCCTAGAGTTGATGCAAGACCCTCATGAAAAGAATGCATGTGACAAGCTGAGCATGGAACCAGATCCTTGGAATAAGCTTGGAAACAGATATTATAAACCATTAGGACCAGGTAAGGTCCTAATGGGCCTGCTTGCTCAGCACCATGGACAGAGTTCATGCTTCCCAAAGCAGGCATGCTATTGCTTAACAAAAAAAAAAAGACAAAACAAAAAACAACAACAACAAAGGAGACAACAATGCTTGATAAGAAATGTACTCATTACCTTGTTCATGTAACTGTAACCTCTCCTCTGTATAGTATTCTCACAATAAAAAACTTATTAAATAAAAAACTACCATCTGCAAATTAGACAAGAAATGTACTTATTACCTTATTTATGTAACTGTAACCCTTCTGTATATCACCTTGTCAAGGAAAAAGAAAAAAGAAAACTACTATCTTCTATTGCAATGTTAGTTTTTAAAAAGCATACAGAATCTCTGCAGTGAGCTTGTGTATGGGCATTGAAGGCTGGATAAATAGGATTTCATCAAGCTGAAGAGTTTTTGCATGGCAAAAGGACATAGCTAGCAAGATAAATAGAAAGCCTACAGAGTGGGAGAAGATCTTCACTAGCCATACATCAGAATAAGAAATGGGACTCATATCTAAAATTTACTTAGACTCCAAAAATTAAACTCCTCAAAAAACAAATCCTCAAAGATACAACAACTCAATGAATAAGTGGGCTAAAGACTTACAGAGAGACTGCCCTGAAGAAGAAATAAGAATGGCCTGTAGACATAGGAAGACGTGTTCAACATCTCTCACCATATAAGAAATGCAAATCAAAACAACATTGAGATTCCACCCCATACCAGTTAGAATGGCCATTATCAAGAAAACTAATAATAAGAGATGCTGGTGGGGATGTGGCCAAAAGGAAACACTACTACACTGTTCGTGGGAATGTAAACTAATTCAACCACTCTGAAAAGCAATATGGAGGTTTCTCAAAAGACTAAACAGAGCTTCCCTATGACCCAGCAATCCCACTCCTGGGCATTTGCCTACATGACCACAAACCAGCTCACCCTAATGCCACAACACAAACATTTCACTGTAGCATTTACCATGTCTCAGACCTGCAATCAACCCATATGTCCCTTAGTAGATGAATGGCTCAAGAAAATGTAGTACATGAACACAATGGAATTCTTGCATCAGAAAGAATGGCATTTCCCCATTCAAAAGGAAATGGGAAGATTTGGAAAAAAATACATTAAGCAAAGTAAGCCAGACCCAAAGAAATATAGGCTGTATGTGTTTCCTTATTTTAAATAATTAGAATATGTCTATAAATCTACAAGTTAATCCAATGGATAGTAAAAGACAAATAATTACACTTGGACATGATTAGTTAAGCATCTGCACAATGAGAACAAAGGAGGATATTCTTAGGAGAGGATCATAACGACTCAATAGCTAGGTGTGTGTGTGTGTGACCATAAAAGGATACTTATTGAAATGAACTCCAAAGAAATGGAAACAAAAAGGTTTTCTGGGTTTTTTTTTTTTTTACTGTTTACAGTTATTTCTTTTTTCTACTTTGATTTATTCCCTGTTGTCACTGTTTTAGAGTTCTGTACCCTTGTTTTGAATATAAATTTATCTGATTTGTGGAAGGGAAGGGGAATCACAGAAACAGGGGGACAAAAGGTGAACCAATTCAAAAGTGATACTCACCAGATGCTATGTTGGAAATGAACTTTACAACTTGGAGGGGAGGGAGATGTGTTGGGGAAACAGGAAGAAATGAGGGAGTGCATAACAATGTTCAAAAAGAAATATACTCATTATCTTACTTACGTAGCTGTAACCCCTTCCGTACATCACTTTTACAATAAAATTTAAAGTAAAACATAAAATCATGCAGAGAGCCAGGTGTTAGTGGCTCATACCTATAATCCTAGCTAGACAGGAGGCTGAGAGCTGAGAATTGCAATCGGAAGCCAGCCCAGGCAGGAAAGTCAATGAGACACTTATCTCCAATTAACCACCAAAAATGTCAGAGTAGATCTGTGGCTCAAGTGGCAGAGTGCTAGCCTTGAGCAATAAAATTCAGGGACAGCGTCCACAGTACCAGTACAAAAAAAAATCATGCAGAGAACCGAGAAGGGTTGCTGGCATAGTCTGGAGAAGTGAGAGAGTGCAAGTGGAAATGGCTAAAATCCACCTGTAGAAGATGAAGTTTGAAAACAACAACATTAATCCGAAGATGGATGGAAGGTATTTCAGGAAGAATAATCTATTCGTGTTAAGTGGGTAACAATGGAAGATGGTGAGATGTTGGACAGAACTTATGTGTTTGTATGTGTGTGTGTTGTGTGTGTGTGTGTGTATGCACATGTGCACAGCCACAGGTACATGTAAAAGGTAAGATGTAAAAGCAGTTACTTTAGGGACTACAGACTAAAGGACTGTCAAGCTCTGTGCTTAGATTTCAGCCTGTAATCACTGTTGTTATCCATCAACAATCTGGACTATAAACTGCTATAATGATGGAGTTCAGGTGATCTATAACCATTCAAGTGATGTGAAGCAAACACTGCCATCCTCATGCCATCACCATGTAATTCTTTACCAAGGCCGCCTTGGTAAGAACCCTTAGATCTACTCTGAAGTAGATAGAAACATTGAAGCCAAAAGCAGGGAACTAGCAAATCAAAAAATTCAGTACTGACTATTTTGTCTGATCCTAAGGACAGGGCAGTAAACAAGACTGATAAAGTCATGCGCTGAAACCAACATGTGTCAGGGAAAGAAATTCATCTAGACAAATAGAATAAAGAAGGGAATGTCCAAAGGCACAGAGGGTCTGTTTTACATAGTGGTCTGAAAAGGTCTTTCTGATTGTGTGGTCTTTGAAGAGATACTTGAAGGGAAATAACAAAATGCTGAAATAAAGAAACAGGTTGACCCATTTTAACAATGAGGCATACAAAACACTGTGTTGAAACAAACTTTAGAACTTTTGTGGGGGGACGGATGATAGGGGAAAAATAAAGGAGGGGGTAACGATGTTCCATAGGAAATGTACTCATTACCTTACTCATGCAACTGTACCTCTCTGTACAATATCTTTACAAAAAAAAAACTCACACTGGGGCTGGGAAGGTGGCTCAGTGGTAGAGCGCTTGCCTTGCATACATGAGGCTCTGGGTTCGATTCCTCAGCACTCCATAAGCAAAAAGGAAAAAAGCCAGAAGTGGTGCTGTGGCTCAAGTGGTAGAGCGCTAGCCTTGAGCTGAAGAGCTGAGGGACAATGCCCAGGCCCAGAGTTCAGGCCCATGACCAGACCCAAAAAACAAAACAAAACAAAACAAAAACTCACACTAAGAAGGAGGAGGAGGAGAAGGAAAGACTCTGTGGCCCTCTAGGGGTGGAAGAAAACATTAAGATGGAGAGGCAACAAGTTCAAGGGTCTTGAGGTAGGAATGTACTCCTGCCAAGAAGGAAGCAAGATTAAATAAATAGATGAGTAGAAAGATTGAGATCAAAGAAAGGATGATGGTAAGAATCTCTGAAAGGGGGTAGACATAGATCTCTAAAGGCTTTCTGGCCTTGGCAAAGTCTTCTCATTTTAAAATTCTAAGCCACATGAAAAGTGAAAAGAAGTTGAACAGACATGAAAAAAAAAGGGAGGAAAAATTTTTCATGTAAAAATGTTGTCATAGTAAATACTTGAGGCCTTTTTGCCAAGCACTCAATTCCACCCTATGGTATGAAGCAGCAAAGGTAATAATATATAAATAAGTGGATGGCTGTGTTCCAATAAAATTTTATGTATAAAGATGAGTAGTAAGCCAGGTCCCAGTAGCTCATGCTTGTAGTCCTAGCTACTCAAGAGGCTGAAATCTGAGGATCACAGTTCAAAGCCAGGGAAGTCCCAGAAGCTCTTATCTCCAATTAACCACCAGAAAACCGAAAGTGTCACTGTGGTTCAAGTAGTAGAGTATTCACCTTGAGCTGAAGAGCTCAGGGACAGCACCCAGGCCCAGAGTTCAAACCTCATGACAGACAAAAACATTTTGTTTGTTGATTTGGCTCACAGATTATATGTATCTTCTAAAAGCTTCATTCTGACGCCATTCATAGTAACTATCAAATCAAAACAGTTCACAAATAGGAAGGCTGAATGCCAAGAGATTGTCCAAAACCAGACAGGAGAAGACCATCAGGACTACGTCAAAGCCTAGTGTTCCTGACTTCAAGTGCAGAACCCTTTCATGCACCCTGCCACCTGAAAACAAGCAAAACAGAAGTATGGAAAAGCAAGCAAGGAAGCTTTGCTTGCCATATCCGATTGATCTGCTGGCCCAGGAATAATTTCATGTGAATTCCTAATGCGTTGAGCACAACATAAATACGTTTCCTTCTGAATCCACAGAGCAAACAAATTCCCCTTGGAGGAGAAGCAGAGCTCACAATGGTATAAGATCGGCAGAATATGCTCCGCCAATTAAGCATCCCAGCAGGGTAGGTGAACCAATTAGGCTCAGATTAAAAAAAAAAAAAGAGGATCCTGGATGGAAGGCATGGGGTGTCTGTAGCAAGACCCATCCCGCAAGGGGGGCTGGAGGCAGGAGGGCTGGTGATGACAAGGGATCCAGAATTCAAGAAGACAGGAGCCGGGGGGGGGGCAGGGATTAAGATGAGACTGAGAGAAAAAAATAGGTCTTTTTTTAATTTTAAAACTAAGCATTTCCCTTATAAGAACTGTTCTTTATCTTCACTACTGTACGCTCTCCTCTGCACACATATACTCATGTTCTTGCGTTCTTCCTGTCTCATCTGTCTTTGTCTCCTCTCTCTCTCTCTCTCTCTCTCTCTCTCTCTCTCTCTCTCTCTCTCTCGCTCTCTGTCTCATTGTACTAAAGAGGGAAAAGGAAAAAATTTACCAGGCAGATCTGGCTCCATGTTCTTAAGAAGGTATTTCCCCTCCTGACTATACTTGCCTCCATGTATTTCCCCTCCTGAATATGCTTGCCTCCACCTGTGAAATGAGGTGGTGATGGAGCTAGTTCATATTCAACCCTGTCTCCTTCAGACCAGGGTCCAGAGGTAACAAATCCTGGTTTACAGCCCCACTCTGCTATCTACTGCTTCGATTCCACAAAGCCTAAATGAAAGGTGCCTTAGGCAAATGGATTTGAGATTATATTAAATTGCAAAGCACAGTACCTAGTACAAAAGCAGCCCTCAATAAAATAGGAGCGTAAAGGTATTTCCAGTATTATCATTGACATTATAATTATATGAGAGGCTCCAATAGGAAGTTTTGGTCACTCTGGCTGGGTGGTTGGACACAAAGGGAGAAGCAGTTATATGCTCTTTTAAAAGCTGCTAGTGTTTGATAAGAAATGTACTCATGACCTTGTTCATGTAATTGTAACCCCTCTGTATGGTATTTTCACAATAAAAAAAAAGATTGCAAAAACAAAACAAAAGAAAAAACTGCTAGTAGATAGAACTTGGAAGGAAAGTGGATTTGATTCTTTTGAAATGTATTGAAATGATTAAGATTGAGTTTAAGTATTAGAATAATAACTTACATACTACAACTACATGGATCCAAACACTATCCTAAGAGAGTTAAATGATGCTGCAAGATTTCTTTGTAAATGGTAACAGGGTGTGAGTAATGTTTAGCTGCTGCTGCTGTTCTTAGTATTTCTTATTAGTTGCAAAGGAAACATTTACAATTTTGATGCTTCTGTTGAATGAAAATGTGCATTTGGTTTCCTCATCTGTGAAAAGGAGTAAGGAAGCATGTCCAAGTCTTCTAATCCACATGGTCTGGATTCATGATCATTTCCTCTGTTATTTCCTAGACAACTGAGGCTACTAATGACCTCTGAATAGGTAAAGGGTTTTTTTCCCCTCTTTTTTTATGTCTTATTTGTTTATTAAATTTGATTTCCCTGCAGACACAGTTGGAGGTTTTGTTTTTGGTTTTTTTTTCCAAAAACACTTATCTTAAAAGCTTTGAATGCAGAGAAATAGTTAATAGAAAGGGATAAATGTGGAGGGAAAAAAAGGTTGGGTTAAAGTGACATACAAATGCATTCTGTCAAATCCTGAAACTCAATGAACACCAACTACCAGCACTTCTGGGGTCTGTGCTTTCAAAGGACAAAGGGAAATTCGTGCCCAAAAGAAAAAACACTGGAGTCAGGCAGTATAGTTATGGTTCACAATGGGCTGGAGAAATGTAGATCTGTGGGATCTTCACAGTGAGGTGCAAACATCTCCACTCTCTGCATGCAGCTAGCTAGTACTGTCAAGTGACATCCTCACCCAAAAAGTACCCCCAGTGAATCTGACTTGCCTGAGGCAGTTAAATGCAGATTGGGAAGCACTGTCAGCATAGCAATTCTGGGAGGTCAAATACATTATCATCTAAGCTATGTGCTTCTCTGGTGGTGGTCTGACTTCATCCAAGGTTTTATTTTAGAATATTTTATAGACTCTGTGCCCCTACTAAATGTTTGTTGAAAACATGATTGATTACAGTCATGAGATGCTTGCATTTTGTTTATTCCTGGATGACTTATCCCTTTGGTTGTATTAACTAATCATTTGCAACTGGAATTAAAAAAAAAAAAGGAAGCCTCTGTGTATCAGGGTGATGGAGGAGAATCCTGGGAAATGCTTCTATTATTGTGAGCAGCAAATTATCCCCAGAGATAAACAAGGGGAATCACAAGGAAGGAGAGGAAGGAGATGAAATCACTGAGCTGAGAGGAGGAGCGAAGGAGGGCATTGCTCTTGCCTGCTGATTCCAGTCCCTCCCTGCAGATCCCCAGCCAGCTCAGAGAAAGGTGAAGCCAAGGGCACATGTGAAGTAGAAATGATGCATTTTAACGAATAAGGGTGTTGGTGCCAAGTCTCCTGCCTGCATTCCTGCCCCAGAACCTAAGTGAGAAGGCCGGCTGAGAAGCTTTACCATCTAAGCAGTTCTCTTTGAGCCTGTCGACCCAGGAGAAGAAAACTAAAAAGAAAAGGAAGGAAGGAAGGAAGGAAGGAAGGAAGGAAGGAAGGAAGGAAGGAAGGAAGGAAGGAAGGAAG